>NC_132805.1:21696379-21878879 GCF_048594095.1 Paramormyrops kingsleyae
TACTGTTAGATATGTACAATGATTCTTTAGCAAATGGTTCTCTTCCCTTAACTCTGACTCAGGCTTCTATTTCACTCATTCTTAAGTATGACAAAAACCCAGATGAATGCGGTAGTTGGAGACCTATAAGTTTGCTAAATTCGGATGTTAAATTATTAGCCAAGGTGCTGGCTTCTCGTCTGGATCCCTGTCTTCCAAGGATAATCTCGGAAGATCAAACTGGTTTTATTAGAGGGCGACAATTATCATCAAATATTCGACTACTTTTAAATAATCATTCTTTCCCCTTCCACCTCTTCTACCAGTGAAATAGTCATCTCATTAAATGCAGAAAAGGCCTTCGA
The DNA here is from genome assembly GCF_048594095.1 of Paramormyrops kingsleyae. Classification (NCBI taxonomy): domain Eukaryota; kingdom Metazoa; phylum Chordata; class Actinopteri; order Osteoglossiformes; family Mormyridae; genus Paramormyrops; species Paramormyrops kingsleyae. The sequence continues at coordinate 21,696,724 of NC_132805.1, forward strand.
CCGAGTCGAGTGGAATTATTTATTCACTATATTAGACAGATTTGGTTTTGGCCCCCTTTTTGTATCTTGGATACGCTTTCTGTACACTGGGCCAGTTGCCAGTGTAAGAACGAACTTTTTGGCTTCTCAATATTTTCCTCTTACAAGAGGAACACGTCAAGGCTGTCCCCTTTCTCCACTTTTATTTGCCTTAGCGTTAGAACCTCTTTCCATAGCTTTGAAAAATCCCCTACTCTTTTCAGGTATTGTTAGGGGAGGGAGTGAACATCGTGTTCCTCTCTATGCTGATGATCTCATGCTCTATGTTTCGAACCCTGTTGGCTCGCTTTCAAATCTTTTACATGTGCTCAACACCTTTGGATCCTTTTCCAGATACAAGCTGAATATTAATAAAAGCATTTGCTTTCCAGTTAATGGCTTAGCTAAACAAATTTCAGCTGAGTTGCTGCCATTTCATTTATCCTCTACAGAGTTTCGTTACTTGGGTGTAAGTATTTCGTATTCTTTTGAACTACTGTACCAGCTTAATTTTGCTAAATTACTCACCCAAGTTAAGTCAGATTTGCAACGTTGGGATAAGTTACCTCTTACTCTTTTTGGTAGAATTCAATCAATTAAAATGAACATTTTACCCAGGTTTTTGTTCCTTTTTCAGACCCTCCCCGTCTTTTTACCCAAGTCTTTTTTTAAGCTGTTGGATGAGGTTATTTCTTCTTTTATATGGCAGGGCAAGCCCCCTCGGTTAAGCAAGGCATATCTTCAAAAACATAAAGATGGGGGGTCTTGGTCTGCCCAACTTTCTGATTTATTACTGGACAGCAAACATTGGCAAAATTCATAGCTGGTATAATTCTCCATTAACACATTGGTGTAGGTTAGAAGCTCAATCTTGCTCTATATCTTCGCTTTCGGCCTTAGTTTGTGCTTCCTTGTCCAGTCGCCCCTCTAAGTATACAAAAAACCCAGTGGTCTGTACTTCTCTCAAAATTTGGAGGCAATTCAGACAACATTTTAATTTAGCCGCTGCTTCTGTTTTTGGCCCTATTCGTAAGAATCATCTGTTTTTGCCTTCAACATTAGATTCTACATATGCTCTATGGGAAAACAAAGGCCTCCTTTATTTTTCTGATTTATTTATTGATGGAGTTTTTGGAAGCTTTTCCGATCTTACAAAGAAATTCAGTATTCCAGTCTAATTTGTTTCGTTTTTTCCAAGTACGTAATTTTGTTCGTTCCCTTTGTCCCTCCTTCCCGGACCTGTCAGAGCCTTCTCTATATGAGAAGTGCTTAGTTCAGCAACATGGCTCCATATCCTTTTTATACAATTTAATTCTCCCTTATACCTTGCCGCCTTCCTTTTGTTTTAAACATCAATGGGAGATAGAACTTGGACTTAGTTTGGAACAGAATTGGTGGGACATGGCCGCTGACAGTGTTAATTCTTCTTCTTCCTGTGCCAGACTGAGTCTGATTCAGTTTAAGGTTCTTCATAGAATTCATCTTAAATTAAGTAAACTATTTCCGGGTGTGGATGTTTCTTGCATTAGGTGTTCTCTGGCTCCTGCGGATCACACCCACATGTTTTTTTTGTTGTCCAAAGCTGGTAGATTTTTGGAATTCTTTTTTTGACACCTTTTCCAAAATTTTCAATATTTCCCTTGACCCTTGCCCTTTGATTGCTATTTTTGGTGTACCGGCGATGTTGGGTGAACTTCCAAAGAAGATTACTAATGTTTTAGCCTTTGCCTCGATAGCTCGGAGACAGATTTTATTACACTGGAAGTCCCCTAAGCCTCCTCCTACTGTCTCTTGGTTAGATTTGATGTCTTTTCTATCCATTGAAAAAGTTTACATTGAGGTTCCACTGACAAATTTTATAAACTCTGGGATCCTCTAATTAATTTTGTCAAGAATACACCACATATCTTTACTAAGTAATGAGATTTTTCTCCCTCTTCTTCTTCTTTTTATTATTTTATATTAATATGTTTATATACTTATTTATTTATGTATTTTTTTTTTTCTCCTAATTTCTACATATATTTAATTAGTTACTTTGATATATGTATGTATATAGAAATACACTTAATTTTAATCTCCTCTGTGGGGGGTGGGTTGCTTTGGACTGTTCATTTGCATCTTTAGTTATTGTTAAAAAAAAAAAAATGTGTAAATTACTGATGTTGTAATATCCTTTGTACATTTCCAAAATAAATAAAAAAAAAAAAAAAATTTCTTCCAGTATTTTAACTCTAAAAGAGCTCTAAAAGCTGAAATTACTAATCTGCAGGATAGTAAGGGTCTTATAATTGAAAACGACATTGACATAGTAAATGAGTTCAATGATAGTTTTGCACGGGTATTCACTGTCGGACACTAGTAACTTACCAGTTCTTATTACTAATCCAACATCGTCTATAACTAATATAAATATATATATATATATATATATATATATATATATATATATATATATATATATATATATATATATATATATATATATATATATATATATATATATAGCAAAACAGCTTCAGTTTGTGTGTGTGTGTGTGTGTGTATATGTATGTGTGTGTATATATGTATGTGTGTGTGTACACACACACACACACACACACATATACATATACACACACATATACATATACACACACACACACACACACTGAAGCTGATGTTTTGCAAAGCCTAGCTAAGCTCAAAATAAATAAATCACAGGGCCCTGATGGCATCTTACCTATAGTGTTAAAAGAGATGAGAGATATTATTTGCCGACCCTTAACATTACTGTTTCAAAAATCCTTATCTGAAGGTGTGGTACCTTCTGATTGGAAGCATGCCAACATAACGCCCATTTTCAAAAAAGGGGATAGAAATAATTTGTCAAACTATAGGCCAATCAGTCTAACTTGTATAACTGGTAAAGTTATGGAGGCTATAATCAAAGAGAAAATGGTAGATTAACTGGACTCAAATAACATTTTGAGGGATAGCCAGCATGGATTTAGGAGAGGTAGATCCTGTTTAACAAATCTGTTGGAGTTTTTTGAGGAAGCTACTCAGGAAGTTGATAAGAAGGCCTATGATGTCATCTACTTAGATTTCCAAAAGGCTTTTGATGTTGTTCCCCACAAGAGGCTCTCACTTAAAGTCAAAGCGACAGGTATTTTAGGAACTGTAGCGACCTGGATTGATAACTGGTTAATGGATAGGAAGCAGCGAGTAGTTATAAGAGGCTCAATGTCACAGTGGGCCTGCGTTCATAGTGGGGTACCGCAGGGTTCAATTTTAGGACCACTTTTGTTCCTAATTTACATAAATGATATAGACACCAATATATACAGTAAACTGGTGAAATTTGCAGATGACATCAAGGTGGGTGGTGTAGCAGATATTGAACTAGCGGCTCAGCAGCTACAGCGGGATCTTAATTTAATTAGTGACTGGGCTGACACCTGGCAGATGAAATATAACATAGACAAATGTAAGGTACTCCATGTAGGGAGCAGAAATATAAAGTACAGGTATTTTATGGGACCTACTGAAATAAAGGTAGCTGATTATGAGATAGACCTTGGTGTGTATGTTGATGCTACCATGTCTCATTCTCGCCAGTGTGGGGAAGCAATAAAAAAGGCCAATAGGATGTTGGGGTATATCTCCAGGTGTGTGGATCTCAATGGAGATAATGCTAAGATTATACAATTCCTTGGTGAGACCTCACCTAGAATATTGTGTACAGGTTTGGTCACCATATCTTAAAAAGGACAGCGGCCTTAGAAAAGGTGTTGCGTAGGGCCACAAGAATGATTCCTGGTCTTAGAGGAATGTCATACGAGGAAAGGTTATTTGAGCTAAATCTGTTCAGCCTCAAGCAAAGGAGACTGAGGGGGGACATGATCCAGGTCTATAAGATTCTAACAAGTTTGGATGCTGTTCAACCGAATAGTTACTTCAGCATTAGTTCAAATACAAGAACTCGTGGCCATAGGTGGAAATTAGCGGGAGAACATTTCAAACTGGATTTAAGGAAGCACTTCTTTACACAGCGTGTAGTCAGAGTATGGAATAGTCTTCCTGATAACGTAGTACAAGCTGAATCCTTGGGTTCCTTTAAATCAGAGCTAGATAATATTTTAACAACTCTGAGCTATTAGTTAAGTTCTCCCCAAGCGAGCTCGATGGGCCGAATGGCCTCCTCTCGTTTGTATAGTTATGTTCTTATGTTCTTAAGTATCATTAGTTTTATTATGGCTTTTTAAAATCACTGTTGTATTTATAATAGTTATTTAATACAGGTGTTGTGGAAAAATATCAAAATAAACCTCAAAAAAACTGTTGCTGAAGCTCGAAGAGAGAGGTTTAAGACTGGAGGAGGACCTACAAATAAAGACTGTGGTGTGTTGGATGAGTTACTGACAGGAATACTGGAGAATCAGCAACCTTTGGAGAACATACCAGATGATGACCATCTGAACAGTTCAGATGATGGATCACATGCACCTATATTAAGTATTTGAATTTGATTTTGGCTTTTGTTTCTCTCCTCTCAAACTTCTATTTGCTTCTGTCATATGATGTGAAACATTTTCCCATTTAATCTGTATTTATTTGACCATATATGAACTGTTCATGTTTCAAGGAGAAGGTCAAAACAGAACTGAAGAATTGGAAAGCAGCTTACCCTCCACATCCTCAGAAGCAAGGGTGGCAATGTCTGCCAGTACTGGTAACCAGAAGAAAAGACTCACTGTTCATGAAAAGTTGGTTAATGATTTTCATGAACATAAATTGAAGTATCTTCAAGGAAGAGCATGAAATGAAGATGAAGATACTACAAGTAGAACTGGAGATAAAGATGAAGGAGAGAGAAATGCAACAGGCTCAAATGTCACATCAGTACATGAATCTGTGAAATAAATATTGTTTTATTAAGAAAAGATGGATGTTGTGGTGGTTTCAATAACATACCAGACCAAAAAGTTGTACACTTTTAACAAATATTTGGTTTTATTATTACATGTATCAGATCTGAACAGAGGGTTGAAAGTTAAGTAATGTAAACAGATCTATTTAAAGTGGCACAATGCAAAAGCATCCCTGTATGCAAGTCCTTCTCTGTAGTTTGTTGTAAATGGTGGCACATCTGGATTGTCATCCTCTTCTATTGGGGGATCTGGGCATCCCTGCTTTTTTAGGTAGTTGTGAAGAACAGCTGTTGCAATGATGACAGTGCAGCTTGGTTTGAATCTGAGTGTTTTCCTAAGGCACTGAAAATGACTCTTCCAAACACCAAACATGCGACTAAACCCCTTGTGCGCATATGAGCCTGGTTGTAGCGCAGGTGTTCAGCTGTTGTTGGGTGCAAGTATGGCGTAAACAAGAAATCCTTCTGAGCATACCCACTGTCACCAAGCAAAATTCCATTATGATCTCTTTCAAATTGAGTATACAGAGATGAGTTGAGGAAAATTCGGGAATCATGAGTTGCACCTTTCCACCATGCAACAATGTTTGAAAACTCTAACTGGGGAGTGCATACACCTTGGACATTTATGGAAAACCAGTTCTTTCGGTTCCTGTATTCCTCAGCATCTGGAGTAGAGGGACGCTTAATGGGAATATGGGTTCCATCTATGCAACCTATGACTCCTGGGAAATTTCCATATTCATAGAATAGAATAGAATCCTGGGTTCTAGCATCAGGGAAGTTTATGTAATGTGCATTTAATTCACAATTGGCCCTGCACACTCTGTGAATGACTTTACATACTGTTGGTTCACTGACACCACATAAATCCCCAGTTTCTCGATGAAAGGTGCCACATGCCAAGAACCTTAAAGTTATGAGCACCTGGAGACAAACTGGAATAGACCTCTTTGGGTCACAGATGAAAGCCTGGGTTCTAAGAGTGAAATTATCTCCACTGCATTTACTTTATGCATGCGGAAACGATCTCGAAAACTTATTTCATCAAAGCCTCCTGGTAGGTTTAATTTAAGCCTCAATTTAGTCCTGAAGTTGCTCTAGTCTTCCTCCAGGAAATTAGTCTATTAAATTCTGGACTAGACTAAGTCTTAGACTTTTTAAAACCATGACAGAGAAAGCACATTTCTGTTAGTCTGATTTAAATGGCCATTTTAGTCTAGGACTAGGCTTAATCTTGGTCCGGGAAACCACCCCTTAGTGTTTTGGGCACATCTGCCACACTTGAGATTTTTTACTTACTAGCAGTTTAAATGTTTCCCTTGCAATTTCTTCCTGCCTGCCTAGTGATATTGTTTTCACCCCTAAACTCTGAGCTATGCCTTGTCCTTTGATAGCCTGTCTCTCATCGCCTGATCACCACCTGTCCCCCACATGTCCCCTGACCTTTACCTTGCCTGCCAATTTGAATCCTGCCTGGACTGTCCCACTACAATTTGTGCCTTTGTAATAAAACATCATTATCTTCTTTTACCATACAAAACATTACACATTTATGGAAAAATGATAATAATAATAATAATAATTGATACTTTATTGATCCCCGTGGGGAAATTGTTTTTACACCTCCCTCAACTTGTTCTTTGAAGAATAAGTTGTCCACGAAGGGCAGCCACCTGTTGGGGCGCCCAGGGAGGAGGCAAGGAGGTAAGGTAAGGAGGAAGCCCTGACTGAGAAACAAATGTCCTTAACCATGAAGAATTTGCTAAATGTTTCTTGGAAGATACTGCAAAGATATGGCAGAAAGTCACATCTGCACATTAGCCAGAAAACACCATCTCTCCTGTGGTAAAATGTGATGGTGGCAGCATCAGTTTGTGCAGATGTTTTTCAGAACCAGGGATTATTAATCTGATCTGGACTGACTGGAAGATGAATGGTGACCAGCACAGACAGATCCTGCAGTAATACCCACTCCCCTTTTCCAGAAAGCTTAAACTAGGAAACGGCAGGGACGGATTACGGACCGGGCCAGTGGGGCCGCTGCCCAGGGGCCCTTGGGGTGCTGGGGGCCCGTGGGGCCCCTAGCCAAAAACAATTTGCAATGCTTATCAACAATGTATTTTCGTTTGTCTATTTTAGAGGGCCTACATTCTTTGATCCTCTGCCTACAAGGGCCCCTGACCCTATAGGGCCTCTGATGGAAACATGGAGGGAGGGCGTTTGGCTGCCAAGGGCCCTTGAATTGTGGTGGTGGTGCTGGTGCTGGTGGTGGTGGGTGGGGGGGGGGGGGGGGTCGGTGCTTTCAGGGGGCCCCCGGCCCTGCTATAGGAACTTTAAAGGGAAATGGGTGCATGGGAGCCTACTTCTTAGGCCCTCCTATTATGGTCCTGGCTTCTGGCTACCAGGGGGTCCTAGGGAGGATGGGGGCTTTTAGAGGGCCCTCTGATTATGAGGGCCCTACTAGGAGGCCCTAGGGAGGAGGGTGTAGTGTACCTTTAGAGGGCCATCTGATTACAAGGGCCCCTACCATGGGGCTTCTGGGGGGAGGGGAGGGGGGCGTGTTAACAGCCTTACAGAAGGCCCTCTGACTAGGGAGCGGTAGCATGGTGGGATGGAGGCGGTTAACCTGCCCGCTGAGTGGCCCCCAGACCAGTGTAGCAGTGTAAGAGTTTGACCAGTGTAATCACTCCCAGGGCTGTAGTGGAGGCTAAACGCAAGTAAACACGGTTTACCCACCTCTGAAATTTCAGAATTAGAGTTTACCCACTTCTCAATTGATCTAAATGCACATCATAGTATAGTTTATGCACAAAATGTGATCACAGAATTCGTAGTTCATCCACCTCTTATTTTACCACTACACCCCTGATCACTCCATTCTGTAAGGGGATATGGTACACAGGTGGATTCTGGCATGGTTCAGCTGGACACGGTACACATGTAGTGTGATCACTAACCGTGCCCCAACATGGCTCTCACTGTACGTTCACACCAGGAGAGACCAAAGCGAACACGTCGCCAAGGTCATTGAAGAAGCTTCGTTGTTGAATTTGCTTTATTCACTTTGTTCGCTCATTGGAATGTTTGATTTAGCCTGTTACCGTGGGGCGTTGGTAAATCTATATATTAGAATTGGTTTTCACCGAACCGCGTCATAACTCATTACATAAGGTTAACTGACTTTTAACTTCTCTTTTTCGCTCTGGTCGCCCAATTCGCTTTGCTGCCAGTGAATTTGCTTTGTTCGGCCAATTCGCCGACTCTCCATAGAGAAATAATGACTTTCGTCGCTCTGGTCTCTTCTGATGTGAATGTATGTGACATCAATAATGACACTCCAAATAATAAATATTATTAGCTACGAGGATGTAATTGTCTTCACTGTAAACCCGAACAGTACTACTGTACTAACTTATAAAAAATGAGAACACCGTAATTAAAATCGGTTACATAGTTTATTGAACTTAAAACTATAGCTTTTTTTGAACTAATGACTTAATTTTAATTTTGCGTTGCTCATCATTTTTGAGTATACATTGCTACTGAAGTGATATTGTTAAGTATACGGTGTGACGTTCAATGACGTCATCTACGTCATGACGTACGCCATTGTTCTGACTGACGCTACCAGAAAACATAACCAAGATGGCGGATACTCGTGCGAGTCTGGAGTCTCTGGACGCACGTGGGGTGATTTGTAAGTAAATGTTTTTTTATCTGCTTTTTATTTTATCATAACTACAAGTATATCTTTTAAACATGTTTCATGTTTTGCTTTGTTGTCTTTTTACCGGTAACGTTAATGTCGAAAGCTCGACAAGCGTCTCTGCAGTGCTCTGCTTCGCGCGCATTTTTTAACCGTTAATCCCACTGCCATATTTCATTTAAATATAACGTTAATATTGTAATCAGTTAGTCGGCGAAATTCCTTAACTCATATTTTTTTATTCTGTTTTTGTTAAGCGATCTGTTCTGGAAAATGCGAATTTATGCTTGCCTTCAGCTGTTAATGTACTTGCGGCTAGCTGTAACTTTTATCCATTACGTTAAGGCTAATGACACAAAGTTAGCAATATATTGGAAAAATAGTTAATAATAAGAGTTGTGAAAACTAGGGATGGTAGAGACACCGGCAAGCTCGTATTAACATTTACATATTTTTGGCCTTGTAGGCTAAAGTGGATGCAGAGTCTGTGAACTTGGTAAGTATCATTTTTTCGTTTACTTTAGATATTTTAGCAGCTTCACACGTAACCCTGCATTGAATATTTATCTAATTTTGTACAGATCAAGTTAGCAATTGAGTGAAGTAGAATAACGTGTTGAGAGTTTACAAAGCAATGTACAAATTGTACAAAACAATGACTGAAATGTGCATTGGCTTTGGCCTCATTGGTCGACTTTGTAGCATTTGCCAGATTTATTATAATCATGAAAACTGAAATGCTGTTATTTTTTGTTTCCCTGTATACAGTAGATGTAGAGTCCCTGTTATTGTGAAGATCTGATTCAATTCCAGTGGTAAGTTACATAACACAATGTAACATTAAGGCTAAATTTCTTGGTTTTAAAATGAAAGTATTCACTCCAATTGTAGGGTTCAAAAAAATCAATGGAGTGGAAGTGCAAGTTGTGTGCTGTCTCCTCAGACACCCGGGCACAGTTATTTCGGCACTACCGTTTAAAGCACAGTCATTACTCACGAGTTAGCCCTTTGCCATGCCTCTATGACTCTTGCATTTGCACATTTCATTCATTTAATGCACTGAAAATTCATTTGTCACGGATTCATAAAGACACACAAAGAACTCTTGATAGTGAAGGATCAAAAACAGGATCTTCATTTTTTACCTGTCCCTTGTGTGGCCTCAAAGAGCCCTTCTCAGAATCGAACATGTTCTGCCATTTAAGGAGCCACTTAAAGAACTATGAAAATGTGACATGCCCGTTTAAGAACTGTACCTACCACACCAATGTGTATTCATCATTTAATGCTCACAAAAGAAACATTCTGGAAGTTTAGACTTTTGTGATCATATTGTATCAATAGAAAATGATAGTTCCCTAGTCACAAGCACTGCAGACCTTAATGCAGATGATCCAGTTCCTTGTTGGATTGCGGACACTTCAACTTCTGTTCCTGAGGCTGAAAATGTTAACATCGGAGAGTTAAGAGCCCAGTTACACCATAATTTGTCTTCCCTGTTTCTGAAGATGCAAACTGTTCTTCATGTTTCTGACATGGCATGTCAGGAAATAGTTGATCATCTGACAGAGATATTTTCCTTATCGCAACCTCTTATCAAAGATACTATAAAAGAGATACTACAACAGCATCATGTATCTCCTACTGAAGCTGTCTTGAATGATTTGGTAAATGCTGTTAACGACACAAACATTTTTTTCAGTGCCACAGCTAAAGGTGAGGACTTGTCTTCAAATAAACGAAGAAAAACACATTTCGAAAAAACATTTCCTGTGGTAAAGCCAGTGCAGTACGTGTTGGAGCCTGGACGCACAGTCGTTTATGTCCCAATACTTCAGATGATCCAGGAAATATTCAAACATACTGACGTCCTTGACCGAATAAAGGAAACAAAGGCATCACAAGAAGGTCATTATATGAGCCATAAAGATGGCAAGTATTTCCAGGAGAATACTTTGTTGTCATCCTCAGAACTGTCACTGCCATTGATTTTATACATAGATGATCTAGAAATTGCTAATCCACTTGGGACTTCACGTAAGATCCACAAACTCTGTTCAGTCTATTGGATGTTTGCTGATCTGCCATCTAAATATCGATCTGCACTGCATGTGATTCAGCTTGCTGCCCTATGTAAGGTACCAGACCTTCACAGCTGTGGCTATCAAAGAGCACTTTCTCCTTTGTTGCAAGACCTTGGCTGCCTTGAACATGATGGGGTTTTTATCGAGTCCCTTGGTCAGTCAGTACGGGGTACTGTTTCAATGGTTGTGGCTGACAATCTAGCAGCCCATTCCTTAGCAGGCTTTGTGCAGTCTTTCAGAGCTGGATATGTTTGTAGGTTCTGCAAAGCTACACGAGATGAGATTCAATGTTCTGCTGTTGGAGATGGCGAATTTACCCCAAGGACAAAAGCCAGCCATGATCATGACCTGCAGGATGTTTTACAAGGGGATGGTAACAGTCAGTTTGGTGTCCAAAGAGACTGTGTCTTGAGAGAGAGTTTGCAGTGTTTTCACACAATCACTGGTTTCCCGCCTGATGTCCTTCATGATCTTTTTGAAGGCATTGTTCCAGTGGAGTTGGCCCTGTGTATTCAGGAGATGATTAAGATCAAATATTTTACCCTGGAGTATTTGAACAAGACAATTGTGACATTCCCATACCAACATGCAGACAAGACTGACAAGCCACATCCCATTCCCAAGAACTTTGCAGGAAAGAAGACCATTGGTGGCAATGGTCACGAAAATCTTACATTATTGAGACTACTCCCATTGATGATTGGCAATATGGTTCCTGAGGAAGATGGTTTTTGGAATGTTTTGATGGATTTGAAGGAAGTTGTGGAAGTGGTGCTATCTCCAAAATTTGATGAAGATTCCATTCAGTATTTGCAAACTAAGATACAGGATCACAGACAAATCCTTCAAGAGGTTTTTCCAGAGTTCCGACTGCTCCCCAAGCATCATTATCTGGAGCATTATCCAGATCTCATACGTTGTTTTGGGCCTCTTGTCCATTTGTGGACATTGAGGTTTGAAGGTAAGCACCGTTTTTTCAAGCGTGCAATTCATGATACACAAAACTTCAAGAATGTGCTGAAAACACTAGCAACTCGGCATCAGCACATGGTGGCATACTTCCTCAATACACCATCATTCTTCAAACCACATCAGCAGATTACAGATGTCTCTTCTGTTTTGGTGTCATCGCTTCCTGAAGTTGCAAAAGTTCACATTGAACAAAAAACAAACAGCAACATGATATACAGCACATCAAGGATCATTATTGATGGAACTAATTTTGATATTGGGATGTTTGTGTCTGTGGGACAGGAAGGGGGACTTCCCCAGTTTAGCAAAATTGAATCGATTCTCCTTGTTAACAATGATGTGACATTTTTTTGCCAAGAACACAAGTCATGGTACATTGAACACCTGAGGTCATATGAGCTTTCCCCAGGGAATATGACTGTCCACAGCCTATCCGAGCTGAATGACATTTTACCCCTCTATGCATACAGCGTTGAAGGAAAAGTGCTGTTGACACCCAAACGCTTCATACTTCTTCACTAATAGTGTACGTATGACTATTAATTTTAAACCAATTGCAGATTGTGACTGTAGTTCAGATTTTAATATTAAAAAAAAAAACTGTTCGAATTTGATTTATTTTGTGGTCAGCAAAGCCTAAAAAAGCGAAATTCTGCAGTGCTTTATCCTTACATTCTAAGGTCTTTATACGAATCTGTCATAATATAATAGTGTGAGAATAACTTTAATTTTTGTATGTTTAAAAAATGTTTAAATATGCCATGCCTGTTTTCATCAATTGTTTTGTTTGTCTTCCAGACGATGGCAGCACCCCAGAAATTCATGCTGCGTGTTTACATTGCCACAGATATTGCAGTGAAAGTAACTTTGACTGGACGACCAGAATCAGTGGATGATCTAATTGCCATACTGCGAGAGAAAGTCAAACCAAGACTGGATTTTGAGTTTACCCTGCAGTATGAGGATGCAGATTTTAATGGACAACTGAGCTGTCTGATTGATATTCAAGAGTTACCAGAGAAGGGAACACTCAAAGTTGTTAGATCAGAATTTGCTACCAGCTCACTTCCAAGTTCTGATACAGAAATCCTTCCTCGTGTGCCTGTAAGCGAGCGTCGGAAGACCTGGCCTGACATTTTTCCTGTGCCTACTTTTTCCTATGAAGTCGAGCATGTGCTAGAAGAGGGAAATATTGCCTATGACAGATCTGGAAAGACACTGAAATTATCCAGGGCCCAAAAGCACAACATCCTAGAGAGCATGGCATCAGTAATCCATGGTTTCAAACCTTACCCAAGTGACAGGGATGTGGGTATGGCAGCAGAGGCTCTTGTTAAAGCTCATCCATCCCTTAAAGAACCTGGAAGTGAAAATGGATGGTATGGATGGAAGATAAGCCTTAAATTCAAAATGGGCAATTACCGTACCAAGCTAGCCAGATCTGGATGTCTGGAGGTGTCAGTCAACACAGGCAGGAGAAGTAAGAACAATCCTGACAAAGACCCTCCCCACTCCAACATAAAACGAGCAAGACGAGCAGAAGTGAACTTCCTTCCAAATTTTCCAAAGGGACAAAACCAGGCCAGTTTGGAAGAAATGAGACTAGACATTCTACACGAAGTTGAGAAGAGTGAGAAAAACCTGTTGTTGATAGATAAACTTATGCAGGTGACATTTTCCCTTCGTCGCCAGGAGATTGTACAGGAAAACCCAATGTTGAAGAACTTCCTGGTGAAATGGCCAGCACTTCAGATTGAGTCGCAGGTAAAACATCTACATTTCTCTTTTCTGCCTCAACTTTAAATTATTTGTACGGCTCCAGCAAACACTAACAAACTAGTTTGTCAATGAGACTTTTGAACTATTGGGGTTTGTTGCTGTTTATTAGCATTTGTTGAAATTTGTTGAATATGTGTGAATTGGCCACTACTTAATCTTTCAAAGATAGCAAAAACTTTTTTGGAGAATAATGCTTAACTTCTATCAAGATGATTGCATTGTATGTTTCTCTAAGGCTGTTTTGATGTCATTTATACATTTTGGTTATTTATGATTTTGTAGGTTTGTGCAGAGTTTCATCGCATCACAAACACCAATCTTCGAAACCAGTTCTATGCCGAATTGGACAGGCATACGCCACAACTATTTGCCTTGTACAGGCAAAAAGCGTCACATACTGGCAAGGTCTCGGAGGTGCTGCGTGACATCCTCAGGATTTATGATCGTGAGGTGAGTTAAAGATAAAGACTGTACAACTCTAGTATCGAACCCAGAATAACTATGCTTGCTTGTTCATTGTTATTTTTGCTTGTCTTTCAAGGATATGCATGATATCAACATAAAGCGCACTGTAGTTCTTCGTGCCCTAGCAGTATATTTACGTGAAGATGACCCACAGTTTTTTAAGACATGGAATGTAAGTATTCAGTGCACTCACCAAACAGGATCAGTTTTTGTGCTTACCAGGGTTTTTTTAGTCTTTGCTTCATTAACGAATTACCATAACAACATATATTCAACTTTTTTTCACTCTACTTTTGCAAATTCTTGCAAATTAGTTTTTAAATTTGGGCCAATTCAGTGTAAACTGAAAACGCCTGCCTAGTTAAGTATGATGCTATATTAAAGTGATAGTTAACCAAAAAATGCTGATGATGTAATTCATTACTAGACATGTTTACAGTTGGACCCTCTTTGTGCATTCCAGGTGGAGGAGTCGGATGAGCCAGACATCACTGGTACCCCTCTTGCCCTTGTGATGGAAGTCACTGAGAACACTGGTCCTGTCTGTTTCAATCCGGCAAGGACCGCTGTTGTGGTGGAAGATGAGTTTGTGCTGAGCAACATCCCCACGTTTCCTGAGGCCTTTGTGTTACTCTTTGGGTTAATGTATGCATTGCATTTGGATTACCCAAGAAAATTGATTCACACCTTCACATTCATCCAGAAAATACTGATGGGGCTTGATGATGGTAAACCTCTGAAACCCTGCTTACTCAATCTCAAAAATGAACTATTACGTACATTGTAGGCAAATTTCATCTTGTCAAAAACTGCTGTTTTAAGTGCTTGGATGTTTTCATTGGGTAGGTTGTGTCCTGGCCACCAAATATATATCGATTGCACTCTGGGTTTGTTAGTTCCTTCTAAGTAGTTCTGTAAGCGTATGTTGTAGAAAATGTAGTTCAAAGAATTTTTACATTTGGTATGTTGTCTTCTGCACCAAATCTACCTCAGTTGCACTTCTACAACAAAAACTTTTTGCAATCAGATTGTATTTTTTTATTCTAAGGTGTTTTACAAGTGTATATTGTTTAACCTGTAGTTTAAACATTTGGTAAGTTGTTAGATCTACCTCAGTTGCACTTGGAACATGTACACAATGGAACATGTACTGTAGTTTAAAGCATTTAAATGTTTACATTTAATCTCTTGTATATTTAATGCAACAAATACTTGGTTTTGAAATCAGGTATGTATTTTTTGTGTTTTGACATTCATTTATTGTTTTTATTTCCTATAAATTATAATTTTTATCATTTCTTTTTGGAGGAGCTTTATTTATTTGATTGTTTTTATTTATTTTGATTTGCCATGTTGCAAAATAATGGCCATGGGTGTAAAAAATTGTAATCAATGTTTTAAGTTTCTAATTTAATTTGTTACATGTTTACAGAGATTTATATAAACAGTCATACAAAACAAAGAATTTAATAGTAAATAAAAACCCTTTATATCTCAACAGTTCTGTGTGCACTTTTTAGTATTTTGAACTCAAATATGTATCAGGCTATGAGTTATTCAAAAGGAGTTTTATTTCTTGAATAAAATATTTTATTTATATAAGTGGTAATTAAAAATAATAAGTATTGAAAACTTAAAAACTTTACATATGCTAAACTAAAATTTTAAGTACACTGTAAGTTTAATGTAATTATAATTTTTTAGTATGTTTACTTAAAAAATCTTAGGTAATCAGTTTCCACAAACGTTTTGAGTACTCCGAACTTATCGGGTTTTACAGTGTTCTTTGGGAAAGCTGCAAAGCAACAATTGCAGATTATAACAGGTACATGGCATTTTGGTTCACTTTTATAGACATTTCCATTTCTATTTCGAACTAGCACATTCTGGATTATTAAAACAAATAATGTTTGTTATGGTACGATCTGGTTGTGCTACATTGCTACCTGTCTCTATAAACAGAGATGGGTAACCTGGTGCTAACATTAACGTGAGGTAATGGCATTAGGCTGTACTGATTATAATTTGAGATCCAACTTACTGTATCAACTTAAGCCACCTTCTTTTCACTTTTTCCGAGGTAAAAAGCGGCAAAAGATAGTTTTGTCAACATCATTCTGCTTTTACAACATGGTACGCCGCACTAGTTTGGACCCACAAGTGGCATGATGACGTAGCAACTAGCCATCCCAGACAATGCTAATAATAACGCGTTAACTTGCCCAGCACTAATATATATATACACAAACACACACATTCTCTATTCTCTTCCATTCATTAAGCTTCACCTAAACTTCATTTTTAAAAATCTCTTTCTGTCATAAAGATTGTTATGGGACTGTTATTCTATGGGTTATTCTATCAATATATATACACATACACACTAGAGGTCGACCGATGTATCGGTTTTGCCGATTAATCGGCACCGATAGTTGATTCCCGGAACTATCGGTTATCGGCAAAAATCCACGCCGATAGTTTTTCCGGGTTGCGTCAGAGCTGAAGCGGCTGAGAATGGTCCGTTGTCCTTATACAGTGCGAGAGTCAACATATATATCTATGGCAAGAGCCGCCTCTATAGGCGAAAATCGCTGTAAAGCACATGCTTTTGTTTTGACACGTGATACTGTTAGTTGCAAGGAGAGCGCAAGCTGCCTGGAGAGAGCGCGGCACGGACAACGCTGACACTTCAAATGCACGTTTAAAACACAGACAGCGAAAAGGTATGTATACAGTACACTACAGTACATGTTTTCATCTCAATATAAAGTAATTCATTTGTTGATTAGATTCTGCATTGGAGAAAGAACAGCAGTATGTTTGTCGACAAGGCTGAGAGGACGCTAACATTAGCAGTACATCAAGCGGTTAAAATAATGTGGCAAAAATACACGCAAGTCCGACCCAAATGTTTAATGTCATGATTGTTACCATCAGGAATGCATTCGATTTCAGTTCTTTTTATCTTCAGGCACAGGGTGCGATTTGCCGGGGGGATGGGGGGATCCGACTGGAGCGCTTCGAAACAGTGAATCTTTTTGCGACGCAGTGTTTTACTGATTCGGAGTTTCAAAAAGCTCTGTTGATACTTTGCTCACCTTCTCTATATAATATATTTGTTGTTTGAAATGAAATCATTACTATTATAGGCCTAACTTACGATGTTTTTATTAAATTTGTTATCACGTAATACAGCTCCCTTCGTATTAAAACCATTTCATGACATGACGTGACACTCATTATCTGGTTCTTGCCTAAAAAGACGGGTATATAATGAGCGTTGTTAACAGATTACACAAACAGTTTGGTCAACCTCTGCCTATGGAGAGAGAAAAAAGTTTTCAAAATAGAAGCAAATATAGTGGGAGACTACACATATAATATACATTTACATAATTAATATTATATATAATTATAATATTATATAATTATATAATTATTATTATAATTCATTTTGTATGTAACTTTTTTTATTTATTTGGAGTGTTACTTTTTCTTTCAGTTTGAAAGCATGTCTTTAATTTACCTCAATATTTATTAATATATTCATATTTATTTCATATAGCACATTTTCATGATTCAGTACTGTTTTTTTGTTTGGTTTTTGTAATAAAGTTTAGTACTATTTTACATGTAGTGTTGTGTTTTAATTTAGTTTTTTTTTTTTTAATCCAGTATCCATTTTAAAAACTATCGGTTATCGGCAAGTACAGACCAACCTAGCTATC
This sequence comes from Paramormyrops kingsleyae, assembly GCF_048594095.1. Classification (NCBI taxonomy): domain Eukaryota; kingdom Metazoa; phylum Chordata; class Actinopteri; order Osteoglossiformes; family Mormyridae; genus Paramormyrops; species Paramormyrops kingsleyae. The sequence continues at coordinate 21,714,391 of NC_132805.1, forward strand.
GGTATCGGTAAAATTCAATATCGGTCGACCTCTAATACACACACACACAGTGGTACCTCGGTTGTCGAACTCACTAGAACTCGAATTTCTTGAAAGTCGAACAAACCAGTTTGACCTAGAACTCGATCTGAATATCAGAAGTCGAACCGTGAACGCTGACATAATATAAATTGTACGCGCCAGGAAATGAGTCATACTACAATGCAATTCTTACTTGAATGACTTCTTTGCAGGCTGGACGATTAACCAAATAAAGCAGCGCAACATTACAGTAACTAATAATAAATAAACCACTAACTTACGTGTACTATTAGAGCATTTATGTCATTTATTTAAACTTTATTTTACCAGGCAAATTAACTGAAAACCAGTTCTCACTGCTTCACTTGATATTCGGGAAAAATAGCAGATTACGCATCGGAACTGCCTGGGATACAAATGTCATGCGTGTAACTAAACTCTTCAGCCAATAAGGGAAAAGGTGTGTCGTCACGGAGGCGGTTCCAGTTTGTGCCGCTGGGTGAGAGGTCGCAATGCATCTAACCGGAATGCATTGCGTCAGGATATATATAATATATATATATAATTTTAGAATAAACTTGAAATAAAAAACAAAGGGAACTGAGCTACATCCTACACTTATCTGAGGTGATGTTCATGCATATCAAAACTAAAAGGAAAAAGCTTTATTCACTGCATTTATAAGTGGACTTTAAAACCTTAAATGATGGTAACACCATGCAAAGTATATACATGTATTTACATTTTCCTCTTTATACTTTTGCTTTTCATTTTTGCATAAGGAATGCTTAAACATGGGTTAGTTACTCATGTTTATTGTGAGCTGTCAAATACAAGTTTAATCACATATGGGTAAAATATTCCTTTTTGAAAATTATTTATTCAGATGTATTGAGTAACATTGTGGATTTAGTCGCTTAGCATACTGTGTGTCACTCTGGGATTATTTATAATCTTTTACATCATTATAACAAGACAATCTTTATAACAGGGTTATTAATTACATGCTTAAGAACAATTTCAGAATACATTTTTAGAAGCATATTCAGGAAAGGATATAACAATATACTTTACACGATTGGTTTGATTCACACGCAAACTCTCAGTGAAGTATACTTTTTTGTTTGGTAGACACTACATAAGGCTGACAGACTGACCCAGAACAAACTGGGTTCTTTTGCCATGAATGTAAATAATTTAAACTTTGCTATAAAAAAAAAATAAATAAATAAAAAAACTGCCAGACAATAATATTATGGGGTAAACACTGAAGGAAACAAATCAGATGAATTCAAAAACTGAAATGTCTCATGAATTGGAACATCGTATGCATGGGGTGACAGAGGCAAACACAACCATGATAGACACATTGGACCACTTATCAAACACATGAAACTGCAAAGGGTTCTCTTACCACCTCAAAACTCCAAAATCGTTTTCTGCATTTCCCCAGTCTACTGCCTAAACTTACAATCCATATTTTTTTAATAAAAACAAATTTTCATTTCCATTCACCATTTCAAAGTAGATTACATACACGCCTGAAATCCTATGAAGTTAATAGATGGATAGAATGCAATGAAAAACAGGCATCATTGATATGTGATGTTTGAGAATCACATTGGTCTAGGAGATGAGGAGGTCGTCTCTTCTGAACTTGAGATGAAGGTGGAGATGCCAAAGCATGTTTACAATTCCTATTCCCTGACATTTCAGGTTGGAGAGGACAAGGCAAGTTGAAGCTGATATTAGGATAAGAAGATTGAGAGAGCAAGAAGGACAGAGATAGCCACAGCAAATAAAAGTTTATGGAAACTAAACCGTGAAAGAGGGTCAGTTTGTCACAAACTCTAGAACCAAAAGTGGCAAAAAGCAGACTGCAGGAGGAGCATATGTCGCAGAGAGAAGGGGAGTTGGGAGCTCAGAATGGCAAGAACTGAAGCTTTAACTTCATTCAAAGTGTCATTCTCCAATACAGCATGAAACAGCCATCTCAGAGGACTGTGGCAGAGCTAATCACTATACTGCAGCCAGCAGGGGCTGGCTGGGTTTGGGGAAACTGCTAAGTTAGTGTAACAAAAAAATGGGAAACAAAAAAAGAGAATGTGGCTACTGAAGGAGAGTAAGAGAGACAGAGGGAAGTGTGCTGAGAAATGCAGGTGACGAGCACCTGTTGTGCATCTCGCGTAGCTGGGGCATCAGGGAAGCAGTGCGATTCATTTGGCCTTGATCTCAGTGTAGTCACTGCCGTCGTCCCCCTGCACAGATGCCCCATTTCGAGACCGTCCCCCAATGAATTCCAGGGCAGCATAGTTCAGCTCTTGCTTCTCCAACTCTGCCATGGAAGCCACCGGCTGGTAATCTCCATCGTCTCCCTGGAGTAGAGAAATGGACAAGGCAATTTTTACAAGTGTCCTGAATGTACTGGGAAATTCTGTTACATTGTGTAAATCTAAATCATTACAAAGGGAACTGCTCTTAGTTTTCACAAGACCAAGTTTTTGTTGACAAGTATACGTATACTCTGATGTCTGAACCTTACCGTAGAGGTTTCCTCAAGGATCGAGTTAAACTTTGAGCCCAAAAGCTCAGTCTTTAGCTGTGTGGTAGTTAGGGAAGAGAAACAGAGACACAGATGCATAGGAGCGATGAAGCATGACCACTGTAAAATAACAGGTTGGAATGCGCACTACAGAAGCAGGTTAGAGCAAAGAATCATCAGTAAAGGTAAGAGGAACGGGTTGGACATGTAAACAACTGTTATGTTATATCAATAAAGAAAGGCAGAGGAGTATGAGACGGCCCCTACTTTCAAAAATGACCTCTTTCATGTCAAAAACAGAAGTAACAGTTGACTACTTCCTTATAAGATGCCATTTATAATCATAGCATTATGAATATAACCATAGTTTATCATTTTTAGCATTAGAATTTCTCACCACTTTCTTCCTCAGATTTTGTTTGTCCTTCTTGACTGCGCTGTAGAACAATGAAGGATTCTCCAGTTTAGATACCAGGTCCTGCCCAGGGTTGCCATTCTCCCTGGGGGACGGAGTCACATGATCAGGCTTGCTAGCTGTGACTAGCTGAATACCGCTAATTTAGACATCCACTGGACATCATGGACACAGCCGAATCTTAGCTATAATAATAAAGGAAAGCTATTATTTTAATTTTATTTTGTGTGTGTATATACACTCACCTAAAGGATTATTAGGAACACCATACTAATACGGTGTTTGACCCCCTTTCGCCTTCAGAACTGCCTTAATTCTACGTGGCATTGATTCAACAAGGTACTGAAAGCATTCTTTAGAAATGTTGGCCCATATTGATAGGATAGCATCTTGCAGTTGATGGAGATTTGTGGGATGCACATCCAGGGCACGAAGCTCCCGTTCCACCACATCCCAAAGATGCTCTATTGGGTTGAGATCTGGTGACTGTGGGGGCCATTTTAGTACAGTGAACTCATTGTCATGTTCAAGAAACCAATTTGAAATGATTCGAGCTTTGTGACATGGTGCATTATCCTGCTGGAAGTAGCCATCAGAGGATGGGTACATGGTGGTCATAAAGGGATGGACATGGTCAGAAACAATGCTCAGGTAGGCCGTGGCATTTAAACGATGCCCAATTGGCACTAAGGGGCCTAAAGTGTGCCAAGAAAACATCCCCCACACCATTACACCACCACCACCAGCCTGCACAGTGGTAACAAGGCATGATGGATCCATGTTCTCATTCTGTTTACGCCAAATTCTGACTCTACCATTTGAATGTCTCAACAGAAATCGAGACTCATCAGACCAGGCAACATTTTTCCAGTCTTCAACTGTCCAATTTTGGTGAGCTCGTGCAAATTGTAGCCTCTTTTTCCTATTTGAAGTGGAGATGAGTGGTACCCGGTGGGGTCTTCTGCTGTTGTAGCCCATCCGCCTCAAGGTTGTGCGTGTTGTGGCTTCACAAATGCTTTGCTGCATACCTCTGTTGTAACGAGTGGCTATTTCAGTCAAAGTTGCTCTTCTATCAGCTTGAATCAGTCGGCCCATTCTCCTCTGACCTCTAACATCAACAAGGCATTTTCGCCCACAGGACTGCCACATACTGGATGTTTTTCCCTTTGCACACCATTCTTTGTAAACCCTAGAAATGGTTGTGCGTGAAAATCCCAGTAACTGAGCAGATTGTGAAATACTCAGACCAGCCCATCTGGCACCAACAACCATGCCACGCTCAAAATTGCTTAAATCACCTTTCTTTCCCATTCTGACATTCAGTTTGGAGTTCAGGAGATTGTCTTGACTAGGACTACACCCCTAAATGCATTGAAGCAACTGCCATGTGATTGGTTGATTAGATAATTGCATTAATGAGAAATTGAACAGGTGTTCCTAATAATTCTTTAGGTGAGTGTATATTTACATATATACACTATACTATATACTTTACATAGTTTATCTTAATATATGTATATAGTGAATCTAAATTGTATGAATATATGGGAGTGTTTTGATGACAATAGGTGAGATGTTGGCTCAGTGGATATCACTGCAGCCCACCAGGCTCTGGGGTTTGAATCCCCTCGCGGCTCTGTGTGTGAACAATTTAGATGTTTTTCACCGTGAAAGGGATTTTTTGGGTACTCTGGCTTGTTCTCCTAGTTCAAAAACATGAAGTTATGTGATTTGGTGGCCTTGCCCTTAAATCTTCCTCAGTTTGTGATTGTGTGTCCTGCTATCCTGTCGGGGGGGGGGGGGGGTCCTGCCTCATGCCCTGTGTGACGAGGAAGATTTTCCCAGTTCACCATAACCCTGTACTGGATAAGTGGGTGTGAATGATGGAGAGATGGAAATAATAATAATAACTACCCATTTGATCATTAGCTAGAATAGTCTAGAAGAAAGTGGAGTGCTTCCTGCTTTATAGTTTGAATTCAAGGACGCTATCGGGGTTATGCTCTTTCCTTGTGTTTTTTGTTCTTTAATAGGGCATCATTGGAAAAGTTAAGCAAATGGAAGTGATACTGTGATACTTAATAGAAGATTTAGAAAGCTGTCCAGCTTATTAGCTGTGCTGGTGATATCCTACGCAGGGCTGAATGACAGCATTGATGTGAGTCAGTTATAGAAATGCCACCACCAGTTAAAACATTTTCGAGCCATCTTTTTGAACAGTTAAGGTAATCATTCCTTAGTTTACTAGCTAGCTCTTACCTTGGTTGAAAAGCAAACTAGCAACAAATTGTCAGCAATGTTGATAACCAAAGCAGGTTAGAAAAGAAATAAAAAGTTACACTTAATAAAAGTAGCTGACGGGGACCTACGTTATCTTTGCATGCATTCCGTAGATTTTAATTGCTATTTACTTTTTATTTTCCTGTAAGTATGGTATTCTTAGTACACAATGAGAGTATGTTCCCTGCTCCTATCTCCCTCTATATTGTTAATTAGTAGTGCTGATCTTTTTCTAACCCAAGAAACTCACTTTTTATTGTTGCGTCCCACATATCTGACTGCTGCAATGATGAATGCGATGACAGCCACTCCGCCGATGGTGCCAACCACCACAGCCATCATATACTTCTCTGCAGGGAAGAACAGAGTCTGTCCTCAACTGGTCACTCCAACAATGATCCAACAGCAGTTTGGAAGAATTTCATCTGCTACTGTAAATGCAGTAATGACCCCTTGTTTATAACTTAATTTTTAGATAGACTAAAATATTTATTTTGGTTGTTACAACTAGTAATAAGAGAAGCAAGGTTCAAAAATGTAAAAAAAAAATCATGCACATCTCATCCACATAGGATTCTGAATCCTTGTATCTCCCATGATTAGTCAAAACTACCCATTAAAATAAAAGACAATGAAAGTCACAAACCATGTACATAAAAATCAACCTGCAAAAAGAAGTAACTACACAATGTTTTCATTCCTGTTATTGAGTTTCACCCAAACAGGTCATAAGTATGAGTGACTGGTAGAAATGCTCACTTTCCTGCTGGAGTTCCAGGCGCACCATCTCTGAGCCATATGCATTACTGACGCGGCAGTGCACATTGACTGGCCCGCCTCCGTTTCCCCCGTTATTGCTCTTCTCCCGCAGCTTTATCATGCCCGTAGCCGTGTATCCATCCGTGTGGGTGTAGTAATTGAACCGGCTCTCCGTGTCATTTACGGTGATGTTGAGATCGGGGAGGTGGAACTCAATGATAGGCTCGGGGTTCCCTAAGGCCACGCACACGCACTGGACGCCCTCACGCACCACCGTGCATTTGGACTCTTCCAGGAACACTGGGGCGACTGCCGCAAAAAGAAAGGCAGCAAGTCAGATGTGCAGCAGTTACGCATTGTTTTGTTAAATTAATCAATCAATAATTTATACATTGAATCTGCTTTATGTTGTCAGACTCTTTTTGGTACATGGCCTAGAAAATGTATGACTTGCACTGAAGGGCCTTAAGGCATCATCATTATGAATAATAATGAGATAATTATGAGTAAGACACGAAGGTACTGTATCTTAGTTCAAAATGGTGAAATGTCTCATGAGATTACTCTTTTTCTAAAAACTAAATATGCAAATAAAAATATATGTGTATACAGGCAGTCCCCTAAGTCTGTATTTAAGTCCAATTTGTAGGTAAGTCAGAAAAGTAATAATACAATACATAATTTTATCCATAAGTTGAACGTTCTTAACCCAGCGACTGCCTGCATATCATTATTTAAAGTTCCAAATATGTAGGCAACTCCTAGTATAGTGGTCAAGTAACTTGCACTGGTGATCAAGGAGGAGTCCTTCTGTTGCACTTACCTGTATGGTACCATAGTTATTGAAATTAAAGTACATCTGAATATTAATTCCATAATCTTTCAAGCTGTAAATTAATCTGGATAAAGTTAACAAATTATGTAAATAACATTTCCACAGTTGTGGTTTAGATTTATTATTTTTTTTACTGAAGCATGTAATATATCATTTATATTAAAATAAGTTTTATTGACAGTTTATACAGCACTGTGAAAAAGGTATTTGACAAGAACCCAAAGTTTCAAATAAAGAATTGTGGGAGTTTGACAAGCAAAATGGCACCAGAATTTGATGATTCTTTGTTTGGCATGTAAATAAACAAGCAAACTCCTCCAATAGCTAATCCAGTCTAAATAAAGGGATCATTTCCGTCAGATATTTCAATGCTTTGGTCAACAATCAGGTCTTGTGTAAACCTAGTGGGGTACCGCAGGGTTCAATTTTAGGACCACTTTTGTTCCTAATTTACATAAATGATATAGACACCAATATATAGGCTACAGTAAACTGGTGAAATTTGCAGATGACACCAAGGTGGGTGGTGTAGCAGATACTGAACTAGCGGCTCAGCAGCTACAGCGGGATCTTAATTTAATTAGTGACTGGGCTGACACCTGGCAGATGAAATTTAACATAGACAAATGTAAGGTACTCCATGTAGGGAGCAGAAATATAAAGTACAGGTATTTTATGGGACCTACTGAAATAAAGGTAGCTGATTATGAGAAAGACCTTGGTGTGTATGTTGATGGATGTCTCATTCTCGCCAGTGCGGGGAAGCAATAAAAAAGGCCAATAGGATGTTGGGGTATATCTCCAGGTGTGTGGAGTTTAAGTCAAGGGAGGTAATGCTAAGATTATACAATTCCTTGGTGAGACCTCACCTAGAATATTGTGTGCAGGTTTGGTCACCATATCTTAAAAAGGACATAGCGGCCTTAGAAAAGGTGCAGCGTAGGGCCACAAGAATGATTCCTGGTCTTAGAGGAATGTCATACGAGGAAAGGTTATTTGAGCTAAATCTGTTCAGCCTCAAGCAAAGGAGACTGAGGGGGGACATGATCCAGGTCTATAAGATTCTAACAGGTTTGGATGCTGTTCAACCGAATAGTTACTTCAGCATTAGTTCAAATACAAGAACTCGTGGCCATAGGTGGAAATTAGCGGGAGAACATTTCAAACTGGATTTAAGGAAGCACTTCTTTACACAGCGTGTAGTCAGAGTATGGAATAGTCTTCCTGATAACGTAGTGCAAGCTGAATCCTTGGGTTCCTTTAAATCAGAGCTAGATAATATTTTAACAACTCTGAGCTATTAGTTAAGTTCTCCCCAAGCGAGCTCGATGGGCCGAATGGCCTCCTCTCGTTTGTATAGTTCTTATGTTCTTATGTACCCCCTCCAAGTAATTCCCTATCTAGCTAATTATAGCCCAAGTTCAAGTGGTTTCTCACAATATTAAAATCCTGGATAAAGGTTGTTGCCTATGAGCTTCTAACTCCACTAAATTCACTAAACCAGAAACCATACTGTCCAATACTGTACAGTTTGCAACTCTAATCAATCTGCCTTGGAATGGCCTTTTGCATAAAATCATCCGATCAGAACTTCAACCAGAATTTTTTAAATTATGACTCCACCCAGACTAGGCTAAACAAATTGCACAGCAAAATAGCATGCTCAAAATCGCCTCTCAACTAAGAAGTGGCGGTGTTATGGTTTGCTGTATCTGGACCTGGTTATCAATGAAGGATATGCATCTAGGTTTGGTAGCAAGACAACAATCTGAAACACACTAGCAAGCCTGTGTCAGAATGGTTGAGGAACAAAATTAAAGTTTTAAACTAGTTATGTTATGAGGTTTGTAGGGAAGTCTATACTTTAAGAAAGGGGGCACAAAACAGTCAATGCTGCTAAATCCAGGTTTGGTTGAAGAGAAAATGGAAAAGAGTTTTCACATGTACTGTCAGTGTAGTGCTAAAATGATCATACATCAGGATTGCCCAATTACGGTCCTGCAGGGCTAGTTTGTAACCCAGCTTGCAGATTTCCCTGCTTAGACTGACCTACTAAACCTGGTAAAGAGCAGATTAAAGATGTGTTTGAGCAGGGAGGTGTGTTGGTTCTGGCCCTCCAGGACCAGAATTGGGAAATTCTGTCATACATGATGCCACTCATGCTGATGGGGCCACATGTCCTGCAATAAAGCAATAAAACTGCTGGAGTAAATGATTCGTGGCTCACACTCGACGGTGACGTTAAGCGAGCTGCTGGATCGGCCGTGTTCATTTTCGGCCAGGCAGCGGTACATGCCATCCGCTTGGGGGGTCAGCTCCACCAGCTCCAGTACAGACACCTCCTCTGCTGTGATGGTGCCCACCAAGACACCGTCCTTCAGCCAGGTGAGTGTGGGTGGGGGGTTTCCCTTGGTGCTGCAGTGCAGGACCAGCGTAGAGCCCTCCTGCACAGTGATGGAGCTATTCACCCAGGGCTCCCGTGGGGGGTCTGCCAGCAAAATGCAGAAAGACACAGGAAAACAAAAAAGGGCCATGAGTGGTGTGCAAGGAAGGTGCTTCAGGAATTTCAAATAATGTGATTATTATTTTTTTTCAGTTTTCTTGCGACTCATTCTTTACTCTCAACAATATCAGTCCTATTTATTGCTAAATACTACTACTTAATACTGTCTATGTGCTACTTAGTACTGGCGTGGCACTGGTACATGCAGTTTTGTAATCTCAAGTTACTATAATGGAAAAAAAAATACACATTACATACAGTACAAACACAATTTGAGATATTAGTATTTACTTAAGAGAGTGAATATTAATTTAACATGCAAAGATGTACAAATACTTTTATGTCGTAACTTTTGTTAAGTGGAGCTTTAAAGTCTAATTTCCCTTCTGCATTTCCAGGTTGGAGACTCACACTTGACAGCAAGGTACATGGAGCTGTTCATGGTGCCATATCCATTGTCAGCAATGCAGGTGTAGACTCCATCCTGAAGGGAGCCCACCTGCTCCAGCTGAAGGGAGACATTCAAGGCCGTATCCCAGAGCAGCTCCTCATCACCAAACATCCAGGAGATGCGGGGAGGAGGGTTGCTGTCCACCTCACAGTAAAGTGACACCGAGCTGCCCTCCATCACCTCCCGGGACACGTTCACCCAGACAGAGCGAGGAGAGTCTGTCAGGATGAATCCCAGTATCAGGGAAAAAAAAGGTGTGAGGCAACAGTGCAGGGGAGACAGGGGAGGCATGGTGGCACAGTGGTTAGCACTGTTGCCTCACCCCTCTGCGACCAGGGTTTGTGTCTCCACCATGGCTTCATATGTGTGGAGTTAGCATGTTCCCCCTCTGTTGTTATGGGTTTCCTACAGGTACTCCGGTTTCCCCCCACAGTCCAAAAACATGCTGAGGTGAATTGGAGTTACCAAATTACCTGTAGGTGTACATGCTAATCAATACTTCATGGAGATATTTAATTAAATTAATGAATTAATTGATTAATTGATGGTGAAATTTAATGAATACATGGAAAAGGTAGGGTGCCCCTGAAGAAATGTTTGGGAACTGAAGGAGTGTTATTACAGTCATCCAGCAAGATATCAGTGACTTTTGGAGAACACAAGAAATTATTGTTAGTTTTATAGGGTCACTCTCAATTTACATATTAAGACATATGTTTTTTTCTGAGAAAATATACACTTACTAGTCAGATAAATAGCTTTAAAGATTTTTTTCCACTGCCTAATACTTTTGCACAGTACTGTATTACACACTTTCCATTGTTACACAAATAGAAATATATGTGATATCTATTTCTCTCTGCCAGACCTGGCTCACATCACTGCGCTTGCACACAATAGCTCATTTGAAAACACAAATTCACCTAACCAGCACGACACAGATAGAACACAAAAACTTACATACAGAGTGAGCGCTACCATCCCTGCATGCCAAAATTCAAATAAATATACATTTTTGAATTAATGGACAGTCACACTAGCTGTTTTTATTTTCTTATAGGCATCTGTGAGCAGTATATTGAACTAAGAGTAAGTGACACTTACATTTGATATCGAGGGAGACGAGTCGTTCATAGATGAAGCTAGTGTTGGGGAAATGGACCCGGCAGCCCAGCAGCATGCCATTGTGAATGGGCTTGGGGGTGAAGCTAAGCGTGCTGGACAGCACTGCTGTGTTTCCCTCCTCAACATAGTCGGAGCTGAATTCAGCATCCAGCAGGTAGTCTGTGTAAAGCCAGCTGATCTCGGGGCTCATGTCGGGGCAGTTGTCTGGGGCATAGCATGTTAGATCCAAGTTCTCATTGCTAACAATCTCTTCAGGGATGTCAATATTGGGTTGGTCTGAAAGGCAGACAAAGGCTCACATTGAGATGCTATTACAAAGACCGAGTATGAGACATGAAAGATCCATACTGAATTAACAAGATGCTAAATGTCATCCTGCTCATGGTATAATACCAAAGCTCCAGTCAGAACAGAATTTTTTAAAGTCTGTGAAATTTAAGAGATATTTTTCAGCACTATAGAAGTGTATTAAATTGGGGCTCATAAGAATTTTTGCAAGTATTTGTGCAAGTATTTCCATTTTGTGGTGCTCAATTACCACGGTTCTGTCTGGATAACTTAACAGTAAAATTTAATTGTGAATAAACTGTACATTGAAGATACAGGCAACCTTGAGGGAAATCACACCATCAGTCTCAAATATCAAGAAAAAACTCACCAAGTCATTATCAAAAAATATCAACACTTTCCAGTTATCAGTGAGGAGGAAAATGTTGTTGGTGAGATTCTTTTGTGCTGCATGTCACCGATTGGTTTAACCTACCCTCTGATTACTTGGTTCATAAAAGATTAAACCAGGCAGTGATACGACAGCACGCAGTTACCCATGAAAGCTAAAAACCAAGCCCTCTAACCCCACACAACATACCCAACACCTTGAGCTCGGAGAAGTCGGGGTAGGTAAAGATGTTGGCACCCCCTAGGTCTGCCCGGAAGTAGTACCTCCCAGAATGTTCAGCGCCAACATTGCTGATGCGCAGGGTGCAGTTCCTCTGATTCAGGTCACCTAAAAGCTTTGTGCGGCCCTTGTAGCTCTCATTCACTATGTCGGTGCGTGATTTGAAGACCACAGGGGGAAAGAACTGTGGGTAAGGCTGGCCGAAGTACCAGATACCATGCACACCACGTGAGGGACGAATGTTTGATGGATACATGAAGGTGCAAGGGATGACCACGCATGAGTTAGTCATGGCTGAGATGTCCCGTGGCATCCATACATTCCACTGGGCACTGGCGTCTGGGAGAGAGGGATGATGGGAAATGGGAGCAGAAAGTCAGCCTTGCCTTCTATAAATCAATGCCAAATAATCTATTTTTTATATTTATTATAACATACTATTAATATTAGAAACAAATCCATCCATTCTTTATTACTTTCAGGAAGAAAACAAGTAAATGTTAAAAAAAAACAGAACAAATACTAACAATATAAACTCTATTCTCCTGTATTTCTAGTACAATTTCGAACAGATGTGTCTCGTGGTAACCTAAGAGGTTGTCATTATGTACAAAAAAGACAAGAGGGTGATTGAGGGTGCCTGTAATACAATTTACTTTGTTTATACATGGAATCCCCTTGATGTTATTAATAAGTAACATAATTTCAAAAACAGGATACTTTACCTTTTATAATCAGCAAAATAGGAAGTAGCAGTTCTGGGTACCACATGTCTTTAGATTATCACTTGATTTCTGCAAGAGATGGAAATACTGCTTTTAATATACAACACTTAGGAAAAATTCTGTGCTCTGGAACTTTATTGTATTTTGGATTAATTTATTATTTGATAAATATCTCATATTAAATACAGTGGTACCTCAGAACTCAAACTTAATCCGTTCATAACTCAGGTTCGAATCCTAAACAGTTCGAGTTCTGATAGAATTTTCCCCATAAGAATTAATAGAAAACCAATTAATTGGTTCCCAACCCCAAAAAATTACACCTAAATATGTTTTTTTTTTTTTACATTTAAACACAAAATGAACAGGATAAAACACATGTACTGTACTAAACACATCTAAGCACATACATCAAAACAGTAATTTGTAAAGTAAGAAAATAAATGTATCCAAACAATATGTAAAGTTAAAAAAAACCCTATCATTTTTTTTTTTTTTTCGAACTGGTTGGTTCAACTTTTAAGAAATTTCAGTTCTAATGAGTTCGAGAACTGAGGTACCGCTGTATATGAATAATTAGTACAAGTTAAATTAGCAATCATAAAGTGGTTGACAAAACAGTAGAATTTGTGAGTTTCTACTTTCTTTCAACCCTTCACTATTTTCTTGTGATTCCTCCTTCCGGCACCAGAAGATAATTCATAACAAGTCTGCCAGTCCCTCCTCTCTCTTTCTGCAGAAACAAGTGACATCAGCACCAGTCAATGACATCAGCTCTCCTACTGGCACAAGCTCTGGCACTGGCACCAAGTTATAGTTACGTTTTTGAACTCCTCCATGATTATAGCGTAAGATGGTCATGCTGATTATAATTACTTAATACAATACCAGAAACCTACACCAAAACATTTGATGTCAAATCATCAGCTGGATCCTTTCAGTCAGTTTCACAATACAACATTGCAACTACAGTCCTACCCTGAAACACTAAAGAAATTATTTCTAGTGTTTAGTTTGAGAGCTCATTGTCTTTGGGAAAAGGTTATGCATGAACTGTAATACAGTGTACTGCATTATAAGCTATTGTAAGGAATGAAAGTGTTAATGTGTTGTCATAAGTGGTGAGGCAACATACATACTCTCTCTTAAAAGATGGTGGGCAGTCTTATAAAACAGTTTATATCAAAAGAAATCATACGCAACTCTCCTTACAACTGGAAAATCAGAACCCTTCGAAGTCCAGTGTGAAAAGTAATCAAATAAGTAGTCTTACTCAATAAATTCTTTTGAAACATTAATCAGAGGAACAATTATTCCAACAATTATTTAGTTAATTAAAGATAGTAATTTCTTTAATTATGATTTTAAGACACTTATATCTGTCTACTCCATATTGAGGATAGCACTTATATAAATTAGTTCAATTTCCAAAGTACTGCACAGAAGCTAGTTTGATGAAATCCACTTTTGTTAATACAAAACTAAGACATTCCATGAATGTACGGTAACACAGCCATAATTTCTTGAAGTTGAGCTGAGATAACAGTGAGCTATGTACTAACAGAACAGAGCCATACAATGATCGCAACACAGTAAACAGTAAAGAGCCCTGTTTAACTTGCCTCATGCCAGCTGCAGTGAAGTTCACGGGTCTCTCTTTGGTCCTCCCTGAGTGAAATATGCTGCTCTCCGTGGAGGGCTATGACCGAGAAAAAGAAAAAAATGACTGTTGCAGGCTGCACAACTGTGTGCCGTGGGCAGTTTTGAATATGCATCTAGAAATTTCTCACACTGCCTGGTGCCCACACCATGCATACCTTGCCCTTCTTGACATATCTTCCAGTTGATGCTCCATCTACCAAGGTTCTTTAATACTACAGTCAATCCGTAATAGTATCAACACAGCTTACACATGTAGGGGAGGCAAAAGATTAACTACTGTACCACTTATATGCTGTATTTGGCTTTATAGAATGTAATTAATGTATCTGAATTAATCAGCAAATGAAAAGGTGGCCATTGGACTATGGCTTGTGTTATTGTAGTTCTCTGAGTTGCCATTTACTGTGGTTTTCTGCATATTGCAGCCACTTCTTTGTACTTTAATATGAGTTTTCATTGCATTATCTCATCATCCAAATTGTTGGCAAGCTAAAAGACTAGGATCTCATGCATAGGAGGGCTATCCTAAAGCAAACAGATAAATATTTAACAGGAGGTGAGGGTAGATGTTGGGTCGGGACACTCCCCTGAATGTAGCATTCATCAGGCACTGTTGGTGCAGATGAATGCAGCACATGCCAGACCCGCCCCACTTCCCCACACACACACCACATGCCAATTTGCTGCAGCCAATAACCCCTGTAGTAACAAAGCCGCTATGTGACCTTCCGCCTCCCCATTCTCGCCTCCACTGTCAGTCTCGCACAGTCTCCACATTTAGTGAGTGAGACTTGCACTAAGCAGAGGTCTGCCCAAGTGCATATGGGTGTAAATTACACCACTACGGTGCAGAGTTCAAGAATCTGCCAACCGAATCTCAGGCACTAGTGGTGAGGTGACAGTTGCTGCAGGTTGTCTGATCTGAACAAGGTGGTGATGTGCAACTGTAACTGCTCTTTATTAGGCACAAGCAGACGCTTGTCAATTTCTGCCAAGAACTGTGTGAGTATGCATGTATGTGAAGATAAACGGTCCTGGAATAAAAATAAAAAACGTGTAAATAAATTATGAACATGATATCTGACATGTAACACTATACACAGATTATTAAAAAAATAAATAAAAAGTATGAATACAATATTTATAGTTGACTAAAATGATCAGGGCCAAAAGGGGGCTTAAACTACATAGAAGTGGCGGCATGAATTACGATTCATTAGCGGAAAAGTAGTACCTTTGTTTAAAATAGATAAAACTGGACTGGGGAACATATTTAAAGCTTTAACAATGACAGAAACAGAACATAACTGTAACCAGTAAATATGTTAGATGGCATATTAGGGCCAAAGTCCGGACGCATCACAATCGCCCTAACATGCACCAAGAAACAACAAAAAGACATTGTTCTTTACATGATTAACATTTGCATCATGAATCAACATCTTTACATGAATCAACACTTGCATGCACATAGTCTCACTAGCCACAATTCAGATGAAATATCACTAATTGGACATTTTCATTCACAACAACAAGCCGAACAGACGACAGGTACTAAAGTTAGGCCTATATACACAAGCACAGGATAACTTTTGGATGTTAGCGATCACAACCAATAACATTCCGACACCAAGATATGATTTTTATCCTAGCAAAACAAAGAATATTAATCATTCTGCAAATAGATGGCAAAACACTAAGAAAATGAAAATACATGCTACTCATAGGCTCCTATTACCATTTCTTAACAGTCAAACAATAGCAAGTCAAGCATTTCAAGTTATGAATATTGCAGAACTGTATTAAGTTTATATTGCAGCAGTTGCCAAGTGATCAATATAATTGCAATCCCATTATTCTCTAGTGGCAGTGTGACGTATTGTCAGCTATGGCCCACAGGCTTGTTTGTTTGTTGCATTGCCAAGAAAAAATTTAATACTATTCCTTTAAACAGTAATGCTATTTTGGAGGAAAATCAAAAAAACATTAAAATGTTTAGAATGAAAAAATGTTGTTGTCATCAAGGCAGCACAGTGGTAAGTTCTTCAGAACATGCCCTCACACAGCTTGCCACAGAGCCCCAATCTGATACAACCATCGGCTATAATTACCAACAGGACAGATGGTCTTTTGACACAAGTACCCCTTGTCACATCCTGTACATCAAAGCCAAAAGAATAATTTTCCTGGTTCCTTCACAATCAGAGGAATTGTGCAAATCACAGCCACAGGCATGGTGACTTATAGCATGACTTACTCATGAAGGACACCAACCTTTTCTTTACAAAGTAGCTTGGACAATTAGCTACTTCCTGCTACCTTGAGCAATAGAAGCAATATGGCAAATAACCCAGTGAACTAAATTGCTTCATATATTGTGCAACTCAAAACCTACGCTGCTTAAAAGACATCTGAAAAATGCAATAATGGATGTAAAGAAATCATTCAAATCAACTATACAGGCAGAGTGATGACTTACAGCGCACAGTGCAGTTAATGTCAATGGGTAAGTCTGAGAAGATATTCAGAAATCAAAATAACAAAGAAAGGGTGGACACGAAAGAACAAGAAATGGTGAAACACAAAGGCTGTATAAGTAAGATAAGACTTTATTGATCCCAGACTGGGGAAATTTAGTAAACAGTAAACATTAAAGTAAACAGATTCTGTTTGTTTAGTGAGTGGACAACTGATACATTGTGTGTGGGTGTGTGTTTGTGTGCATACATGCCTGTGTGAGTATGATCTCTGCTGCCAAGCTGTGTCTCTGGCTCAGTTACTGGAGCCCTGCACTGCGTGGCCCGGCTTGGGCCTACTGGGCAGATGGCGAACGACAGGGCCCCTCTCACCAGAGAGCTATCTCTTCCTCTCCCCAGCAGGGGGCAACAATTGGCAATCTCAGAAGCCAAACTCCGGAAAAACCATGACAAGTAAGTTAAAAGGTATGCAAGCATACCAATGCTAAAAATGACAAGCATTTTGCAGTCCTTGGACCTTTGCACTGAAAGTAAGACATATAAAACACATGGAACACAAAATACTGCTATTGAGCAAAAGCAAAAATATATCTTGACTCTAAGAGCAAAAAACACGTGTATTTTGTACAACAGTCAAAGAAACCATTCTCCCATGCAGAGGAAGTAACTACAGACACAAATCATAAGCATATGGTGAAAAGAGTCCTCTACATTCATTATCTTTCAGACAAAACATGGTTTGAATAGTGTATGACATTGCTACTTAAGAAAGACTCTAAATATAATAAAAGAACATTTCAGCACAGAAACTGAGCATGCAAGTCTACCTCTAGGACACTACAGAACAAAGATAACAGGTAATTATATCATGGCTAAATACTATCCTCTAGCCTCCCTCTTGCTTTTCTCAAATCTCCCAGAATTCCCTAAATCTCTCTATCTGCTTTGAATTCTAATGCTGGCCTGTGTATTAAACATACAGTAAAAAGAAAAAAACTGTTGACTTGACCTGGGGAAATTAACATTTAAAAAAATGACAATTAGAAATTACAATGGAAGAATCTTCTGAGTTATGAAAAATGAGATTGCACTTATTTGATAAAAAAAATATAGAAAAGCTAAACTTTAACCTGGGCTTCATATAATGATAAAAAACACGATTTTCATCAACTGAACAGTCCAATTAAGGAATATTAACAAAGATTTAAAAATCAACTACATCTAATGTAAAAACCCAATTTAACTATCTTTATGTAGACGTTATCAAAGTATTGATATTTTAGTAATGAAAGATTAAGCAAATTTCTCTAAATTAGACATGATTCAAACTGACATTTTCATGAAATACATTTACCTAGAATTCCACATGAAGCTATTATATCAAACCTAAGCAAAATTGAGGGTGTGCTAAATGTAATGAATCATAAAGCATATACACTAGCACCTTGAATGAGAAAAAAAAATACAATATCCAAATTTTGCAGGCACGGAAAATTCAATAACCAGCAGAAAAAAAACTTTTAAAAAATAATAATAATAAAAAAAATATATATATATATATATAATTATTAATATATAACATACTATGTATTCTACTGTAATCATTCTAAAATGTGCAATATAACAAAACATAACTCACTAAACAGACGAGTGGCTAGGCCTTTTCCTCTCTCCTTCAGTTTTCTTAGCATGAGTTAGTGGTCCCACATAGATGTCCAGTGGGTGTGCTCTGGGACGTGTCTGCTTCGGCTCTCTCTGTACCATGCCCCATTAGGACGGCGGGGTAAATACTCCCCTCCTTCATTGGACTCTCCCTTCTATACTCAGGCACCCTCCCTTCTGTATGAAAATCAGTCCCTCAGGATAATAGTATTGTTCCATCCCTAGGCATAGTCATTCATAAATCCATGGCTTGCACTGTCAGCACCACAAAGGACTGCACTGTTTCCCAGTCCTCCAAAGAAAAAACAACTCAGAAGAATAGCAGTTTCCTTAGTCCATCCTTAGTTGACCACTGTGAACATAGATAGGTGTCAGCATGTAGGAAAATTCATTTTCTCTACTCAGTGTTGTCTGTGACTGCTTCAGAAAATTAAGCCATTGGTTTAAGTCTTTTTAACAATAATATAATCTTACTAATTGATCCAGTTCACATTAATATTAAAATGTCAGTATTGCACAGGTAGACTGACATATGAAACCATGCAATAGAAATGTGCATCTTTTAAATAATGGTGTAGTTTCATTCAGTAGATAAAAAGGAGTCGTGATTTAAATACAGTTAACTTCAGACTTACAGCAGACTCTGCTTCATCAGCCACACATGATAAACCTTTGGTACCACAGAGGCCTGCCTATAGTTCACCAAGACAAACTTAAAATTATGGAAGTGAAAATGCCCCTTCCTTCTTCTTTGGCAATCAAAGCTGTGGCATGGTGGAAGCTAATGACTGCAAACACTGGAGTAAACAATAAGTGTGAGTGCAGTCGCACTATGAGATGTGCCTCTGCCCTCCCTAACAGAGGCAGCATTGTTCCGATGTGCTGCCCAGGGAGAAGAATAGGACAGCCCGAGCCTGACACTGACCAGCACAGGGAAGTTGATGCACACACATAATTGTCTTTTAATCACAATAATCCCCTTTTCTCAGTTTCTCGGCCTCTCCCTCTGTCTGCCTTTCTTTTTCCTTCATGGGACCTAGGAGCATTAGGTAATTGCAAACCCTTACCCTCATCTTTTTCGTCTTGCCTTTGTTTTATCACAATTATGAACAAATGAATCTATTTTTGTACACTGTATGATGTAATTGTCTTAAAATATATTAACTTGAGATAAAGAGGAATGTATAACACAAAGTGGAGAGGTGTGCATTTATAAGGTTACGATGAGAAGACTCAGGCGAAGTATTAAATAATTGTATAACTACACAATATGGCAGAGTACTAAAATGATTAACAAAGGTTAATTGGCCAACAGACATAGACATGTGATTTAGTTCATTTGAAGGTTAATTCCATAACATTGTAAGAGTTTTGCCTTTAAAGGTAAGTTGTTTTCATAAAAACATTGGAAAGCCTCATATATAACTTAAAAAAAACAATGGTATCCTTCACAGCCCCACAAAACTAATACGTGCTTTTCATCATAATTTGTCCATATTCTTTTGAAAACTGCTTTAAGATTTAAGAGTTATCCAATCCATAATGTAGCAATTCATTATCTTCCTTACTCATAATTTATGGTTGACATAGTGAAACCACACTTTTTCAGAAATTCTGAATTGTCTTTATTGTGTTTTGTTTTCAGTGAGCAGCGCAGTGATTAATGATTTGCAAACATGCTTTAGTAAATATCCATAAAGTAGTTCAGTATATCAATTTAATTATGGCATTGTTGCTGTAACCTAAAAATAAAACTTAAATGACTAATTTATTTACAATTTTGAATAACACTTAGTATTACAATTTTTTTTATCATAAATAAAATTACAATTTTGCTTCTTACTAGGTATAAAGCTATACTAAATGACCTTGGTAAGTAAAAGTGATAATATTCATTCTGAATAATCATGTAAATCATAATTATATCTGATTTTGGGATTTATCGTGACAATAAAAACACTGTGGACTGGCATGATCTTTTTACATTTTTTACTAGTCTACTGACACTGGATAAACAAACACAGCAATGTGTCCTTACAAGCCTTACAGATATAGCTCTGTGAAGATCATGGAGACAGATGGGTTTACACCCCCCGCCAAACCCACTTGGTGCTCTGCTCCACCTGCTTACAGCCCCATACCCACTTGGTGCTCTGCTCCACCTGCTCACAGCCCCATACCCACTTGGTGTTCTGCTCCACCTGCACACAGCCCCATACCCACTTGATGCTCTGCTCCACCTGCACACAGCCCCATACCCACTTGGTTCTTTGCTCCACCTGCTCATAGCCCCATACCAATTTGGTGTTTTGCTCCACCTGCATGCAGCCCCATACCCACTTAGGGCTCTGCTGCACCTGCATACAGCCCCATACCCACTTGGTGCTTTGCTCCACCTGCACACAGCCCCAAACCTACTTAGTGCTCTGCTCCACCTGCACACAGCCCCATACCTACTTATTGCTCAACTCCACCTGCACACAGCCCTATACCCACTCAGTGCTCTGTTCCACCTCCACTATGACCCATACCTACTTGGTGCACTGCTCAATCTGCTCACAGTCCCATACCATCGTGGTGCACTGCTCCACCTGCACATAGCCCTATACCCACTTGGTGCTCTGCTCCACCTGCACACATCTTCATACCCACATGGTGTTCTGCTCCACCTGCACACAGTCGCATACCCTCTTGGTGCTCTGCTCCACCTGCTCACAGCCCTATACCCACTTGGTGCTCTGCTCCACCTGCACACAGCCCCATACCCACTTGGTGCTCTGCTCCACCAGCATACAGCCCCATACCCTCTTGGTGCTCTGCTCCACCTGCTCACAGCCCCATACCCACTTGATGCTCTGCTCCATCTGCACATAGCCCTATACCCACTTGGTGCTCTGCTCCACCTGCACACAGCCCCATACCCACTTGGTGCTCTGCTCCACCAGCATACAGCCCCATACCCACTTGGTGCTCTGCTCCACCTGCTCACAGCCCCAAACCTACTTAGTGCTCTAATCCACGTGCACACAGCCCTATAGCCATTTGGTGATCTGCTCCACCTACTCACAGCCCCAAACCTACTTAGTGCTCTAATCCACCTGCACACAGCCCCATACCTACATAGTGCTCAACTCCACCTGCACACAGCCCTATACCCACTCGGTGCTCTGCTCCACCTCCACTATGACCCATACTCACTTGGTGCACTGCTCCACCTGCTCACAGCCCCATACCCACTTCGTGCTCTGCTCCACCTACTCACAGCCCCATAGCCATTTGGTGCTCTGCTCCACCTACTCACAGCCCCATACCCATTTCGTGCTCTACTCCACCTGCACACAGCCCCATACCCACTCGGTGCTCTGCTCCACCTGCACACAGCCCCATACCTACATAGTGCTCAACTCCACCTGCACACAGCCCTATACCCACTCGGTGCTCTGCTCCACCTCCACTATGACCCATACTCACTTGGTGCACTGCTCCACCTGCTCACAGCCCCATACCCACTTCGTGCTCTGCTCCACCTACTCACAGCCCCATAGCCATTTGGTGCTCTGCTCCACCTACTCACAGCCCCATACCCATTTCGTGCTCTACTCCACCTGCACACAGCCCCATACCCACTCGGTGCTCTGCTCCACCTGCACACAGCTCCATACCCACTTTGTGCTCTTCTCCACCTGCATACAGCTAACCTCAATACTTTTTTGCACATAGCAAAGAAGAAGGAATTATGGTACCCGGAATTCACTGGAAGTTAAAGTTTATGAAAACATAATTAAACTATATATTAAAACATTAGACCTGGGGGTGAAAGCAAAGTGAAAAAGGGACCACTATGAATGTTGCAGTAAAAAACATGCGCAACAAACTGACAAAGATTATTAATTTGTGACATTTTATTATCTATTTGACTAGTAAACTTAAATGTCAGTTTTCAAAGGTTAAAATTTTTAGAATTACACAACCTATTCTATCTTGGCAAGATATTTACTGAAAACCTGATCTCAGCACCTAGCTACACCCAATTTCGCCTGTTTCAGATCCATATCCATTACAAGACTGGCATGCCTAAAGGTACAGAAAAAATATCCTATTAAAATTAGCATATATAATCAAATACAAAAACTGCGGGTAATGAGGGTTTCATTTCACATAAACATTATAAATGCCAGAAATATCAGTAGCATACATATGCAACATTTCCACTTTCTGATGCTAAAACCAAGCACGTCTTTCAAGCATCACAGCTCTTACCTTTTCAGTTGGTTTGTACCGAATGAAGAGCACAGCAGTGACACCCAGCACAGGCGTGTGGGGCTGTGCCACCTCCCTCCCCCAGCATGTCCCATACATCCCTCCCTTGGGCTCGAGAAAAACACACATTTGGCAAACACTATGGATTACTAATCTCTGACTAGTGCCAATACAGACTGCTGAAAGGTGAGCAAGCAAGGCTTATCTTTTAAAGGAAACATGTTCATTAAAAAAAATCTTGAACTGTGTGATTATCCATGCATTGTTTATTTGAGAGGCAAGCATATATTCACTTTCTGCCCCCTATAATGAACTACAAGCAATAAATATACCATTTTGGGTATATTCCAAGTATGTCAAGTGCTATTACAGATGAAGCGGTAGCTATAAGTGGTGCTGAAAACACTTTTGAAGCAATTTCCCTATTAAAAAGCAAAAATTGCAATCCTTACTCTATTGTTGCAGAATCTGTGATCTGGACATGCCAGTAGGAGGCAATATTCTCTCTTTGAAGGCAGGGGATACATACATAGTTATTTAGCTATACAGTACAGTACCACTTCTTCAAAAAAGATGGCGTATGAAAGGGTTTACTTCCCTTATTTTGTTTTAGGCTAACTGAATACAGTATTTAGGACTATTCATCCCAAGAGACATCTCTCTACCAGAAGTTGCTAAACAGCTGCATAGCTGCTCAATCACAGCTTGAAATCTGGAACACAAAAGGACCTATAAGGGGAGTACCAGAGCAGCAAGGAGAAGACAAACCCTTCATCCTCCTAGTCCAAAAATTATGCAAGTTAACCAGCTTTCTCAGACCCTCACATCTGTGCCACTACACCTGTACACATATTCAGTGCAACTCTTAGTATGACCAAAGTACTATTTCTGCTAGACATCATTCTCTCAAATTGTTACTGGATTCCTAAAGACAACTCAGCCAAGACCTACAGTATAAGTATGCTTAATTGGAGTAATCACAAACAAAGAAACCGGTTTCAAACCTAGCAAAAGACAGCTCAGGAAGTAACATGGTGCATAGACTTAAATAACCAGACACTTTCAAATTTCTTGACAGACATTTCAAAATTGAATTAAATATAATCATGAAAGCAAGAAGGTCAAACAGATATTGTTACTGCATCAGACAAAGTGCAGAATCAAAGAGCTCGAGGTTGAGTTCTACACAGCTATCATTCAAAGTACCTTAACATCATCCATGACCATCAGTAATGGAAGCAAAGATGCATGAAGAGGAACCTGGAACAAATGACATCCAAGCTATCAAAGATCATAGGAGTGAGTGCTAGACATGCTTCAGGAGGGGGGGGGGGGCACTAAAACCAACAATTTTTCCGACTATTAACAGTACCTCACAACACACACACTGTACTTAAGTGTACCTGATGCATCTAATGGCATTTTGCCATGATATAACTGTCTTCTTTCTGTCTCCTACTGCTGCACTACACTTAAATCCAAATATAAACTAGGTTAAGTGGCGATAAAATACTCTTGAATTTGAAGTTTGCTATTTGTTAAAAAAAAAAAAAACTCTTACTGTTTAAATGTGTCCAGATGCAGATGATTTGCAGTACATGAAATTATACAATACTTCAAAGCATATAAGACTTTCAGAAGAGGACATGATCACATGGTCACTGTGGAATGTTACAGAACCACCAAATCAGTATTGGGATTTTAAAAAATGAATTTATTTAAAAAAAAATTAAATCAATGAATTTACATTTTCAAGACATTACATGCTGGTTGAATAAAACCATACAGCAACAAATACAGCCATAACTCACTTCCACTGTTGGTTTGTGGTATTTCAGCAAGATAACTAAATCAAAAGCATTTAGAGAGTGACATGATATAGAACTGAATGAACAAATAAGGCATTGTTAATGACAGCAACTGGGGGACAAGGAATTTTAAAGAGAACACTGGGATATATGACATCAACAGAGAAGGACTGCCAAAAGAACTCTTTCAATCCCATTTGTCCATTTGGACACAGTATAAGCTATGCTGGCTTATGACGACAGTATTTTGTCATCTGCGCGTGTGTGTGGGCAAGCCACTCTCCAGCACCATTCTGTGGATTCTTCAGCTGCCTTCTGCTACTGGGAATTCCATGCCAGGGAGGTTAAGATTTTAAAGAAAAAGATCCACTTGTAATCATTTCACCATTTACATACTATAATTTAGGTATGGGTGAAAGGGGGTTGATGGAAAAAAAAAATATATAAAAAAAAGTTTACAAAAATAGGTCAATGGTAAGCAACCAAATTCAAAACATGTAATATTCAATATTCAATATTTCACAGACACCAATCACCTGCAAGAATGTCACAGACAATTATATTGTTAAAGTTAACATATTTAGCTACATACAAAATGTTTAGGATAAAAAGACAGAAAAGTTCTCCATATAAAAATGCACTTGTTGACTTATTATGAAAAAAAAGATGTACATAGCTATTCATATTGAAAAGGCGGATATGCAAATAATGAATCAAGGCTACATACAGTTTAATGTTCAGGGATTCCAAGCAATTAAATTTGTATCAACTCAAGCCTAAACCTGCCCATTTTTACTGACTGATTAGAAAAGCATATGCACACAAAGCCAAAGGTATTCAATAAGCTTTACAAATAAGTACTAGTAGTAGTTCATAAAATGGAATAAAAACATGCTACAGATTTATTCTGTAATCTTTTCCAGAAACAGATTCCCATACTTAATGCACTTTACACAACCAAGCTCTCCCGACTCACAGCTCCATTCTGAAAGTAAATGCAAAGAGCAGTATTAGTAGAATAATACTAGTTCAGACATACAATGCATAGTTACAAGTATTACAAATGTGGCTATATATAATGGACATTATTAAGGTCCATATAAACATCTAAATGGCGTGAGAGAATACTTTGCTTTCAGTAAAGATTCACACTCACCTTTCGCAGGTTGCTTTTCTTGGAAGACGCCACGCTCTCATCCTCACTGTAGGGTGGGGGAGGGGGCGGGAAGTTGTCATTTCGTTGGTCAGGGTAGGAGGATGGTGGCACTAGGGGTAAAGGCGGGGGCCCGCGCCCTGTTCTGCTACGCTCTGAGCGCTCACTCTCACTGTCCAGCCTGTCGCGACTGCGGGCCCGCTGCTGCTCACCCATTTTTTTCCTCTGCAGCGCCTCCTTCAGGAAACCATCCTCATAGTGATCCCTGTCACCCCTCCCACGCTCCCTCTCCAGGTCCACCAGGTCATCTCTGCTATGGATGTTTGGGTTGCGGATCCGTTGCTGTTCACCCATTTTCTTCCTCTGCAGTGCCTCCGTCAGGAAGCTATCATCATAGTAATCTCTGTCACCCCTCCCATACTCCCTCTCAAGGTCTGTCAGGTCATCTCTGCTACGGCTGCGCCTGCCCTCATATCTGCTTCCCCTTGGGTGCCAGTCATCACGCGAGTAATCAGGCCTGTTCCTGTCATATCGGTTATAGTCACTAGAAATGCTTCCTTCATCTAACCTGAATGAGAAAAGGAAAGGAAAACAAGATGGTATTTTTACATTTCAGCCTTGAAACAGTGAAGTATATGCTACAGTGTTCTAGGTGCATAGGAAAACAATCATAGGAAATTTAGCATATACCCTCCTCTGCCTCTTCTAGCTCCTCTTTCATCCCGTGGGGGAGAATAGTTGTCATGGTAACTATGAGCAACATCATCCAGGTAATCGACAGAGCGTGCCCGTCCACGGGCACCCATGTATCCCCCAGAGGGTGCATCACTGCCCCCTGGCCCTCTGTGGTTGCGCCGGGCATACTGGGACACACTACTAATAGTGCTCATGTTCTCGTCCTGGTCTGGCACCGTGCTCAGGTGAGGTGCCTGCGATCTGCCACGATTTCGGGAGCCCAGGTCATCGTGCAGCGAGCTGACCTCGCTCATCCTGTCCATCACTGATAGAAAGGTCACAGCAAAGTGTAAAATTACATTCATGACGGAGACTCTAAAACCAAGTGCTGAGGCGATAACGAAAAAGCAGCAACAAAGATGAATAAACTGACAGCGGTTGTAATTGCCCGAGCTATCGCCGGGTCCAGTGGGGTCCAGGTTGGCCAGCTCCCTCTCCATGTAGTACAGCACACGAGTGGCATTTCCATCGGGGTTGGCCTGGATGCGGTAACCACTGCGTGCTGAAAGCAGGCATATACTGTTGTCATATAAAGCAAATCTTTTGCGTTGTAAGGCTCTGAAAAGCCCCTCTTTCAGTTTTGTTTTACGGTTTTTAAAAAGTCACCAAATTGTTTATGCAAAAGAATAGTGTTAGTTATAAACATTGAACTAGCTGAGACAAGCTAACAACAAGCTTAGTGACAGTTAAACAAGACAGCAAAACCAAATTCAGGTGTGTGGGTGATGGAATTGTGCTTCATGATTCCAATGGCATTTTACTCACTTCCGCTGCCCCCAGTGTCCCTATCGTGCAGTAAAGGAACCTGGGAGCCTTGTCCAACTACAGCAAAAAAGGAAAACGTATTCAATCACAAAGACTTAGCCAAGCTCTTCTCACAATAAAATTAATTTTTAAAACTGAGAAACTACAATATGTACCCATTTAGCTGCTTTTGTGGTAAATTAAATTTTAATCAATAAATTAACTGACAGACAGACAAGACTTATCCTCATCCATCACAATTCAGAGGTGGTCAGAGAGAGCATCGGGCATATCCTATTTATTTATTTGTTTAGCTAACAGACACTTTTGTCCACATACAAGCCAGGCAGATATTACAGGAAGCATAGCAGAGAAGCTCAAATGGGATGCCAATGATTTTAAAACAACCTTTCTTACCTGAACTGGCTCCATCCAAGTCTTGGCCATAACCGTTTGATGGGGGGACAGTGGGCATGGGCAGCATTGGGATGGCAGAGGGGTTTGGCACCATGCTGCCATATGGGGGCTGAGCGTACATACTAGGGGCATAGAGGGTGGGGGCGTACATGCTCGGCACACCTGACTTCACCGCCTTTCCTGCCTCATACACTGTCCATGGAGATCAAGGAAGAACCATGAGGTGTTTAGCAGGCAAGCAATATGCAGCTACTTCCAAATGAGCCTTTTTAAATAACAAAATGGTTTGAATTTCACAGTGGCTTATCCAAATATAAATTAATTTCATAAACAGGAAATTCTGAAAAAGAATCATGCCTGAAGTGCTGCTTTATGTTTAGGCCACAGCAGATGATTAATACTCACAAGCCCTGGGACAGCAGCACTTCTCAGGACAGCAAGGGCAGCTGACATAGCAGCAGCATGTATGCGGGCAGCACTGGCACCAGCAAATCGCAATGAAGAGCACAAGTAACAGGAAGCCCAACACCACCAATACCACCAGCAACCAGTCTGAAAGCAACAGGGGAAGACACACACAGCATTACGGCAGGCGTTAGGATTCATAGCCAAACATTTCCAAGTCCTCCATGTGTTTACCCATTTTACTATGACTGAATACTCTCATGTTGCTGCTATTAAAAGGGTCACATTTTCAAAATATAAACTTAAGCCGGACAAAGCCAAAAATTATAACCGATATATAGTGTCAGGTTATGACATAGGACATGCTGGTTTGTGTGACATCAGACAAGTTTTTGTGAATGTGGTAAGAACTGGTCATGCTCACTGTCATACAACACTTGGCCACCGCAGAGAACACAACCATTTTAAACAGAGTAAATGTACTTACCGAATACCTATTTTCATGGACAGAAAAAAGTTGCCATTGAATCTTGATAGTTATGAAAAAGTTACATATTTACTGTACCTCCACTGCTTCAAAAAGACTCAAACTTTGCATGTAGCTATCTAAACACAGCTTTCTAATATACTAATATCTCACAGGAAGTTTCTCTTGTGAAGGACCCTGCGGGGGGGCATATGCCCGAAAAATCCCTTCGCATAAGCATTCAGGAGCTCTGGTTAGAGGGCAAGTTAAGTACCTTCCATGACCAGTAAGTCAATGCCAGGCAGGAGGTCTGTAGTATTAGACTTTCTCTCTGCGAAAGAAAGACAAACATCGAATAAGGTTCCTTACTTAACTTGTCCGCTTTACCATTGTTCTCAATCTACATCTAAGGTCCTTCACAGAGAAACTTGTGAGAGACGGAAACATCTATAATATAAAAAACCCTTTGACTTCTGATACAAGTAAATCTGATCTTAAATAGGTGAGCTCTTCTAGAAAACCTGGCCTAACCTGTAATGGAGCCACAGCTAAAATGGGGGTGTTTAGTAGAGGGTGAGGGATCACACACATGCTATTAATAACTCACCCAGAACTATAAGCTCCGTATAGTCTTCACTGTTTCCTGTAAGGTCCTGAGAGGAGACTACAGAGCAAATATAGACGCCACTATCACCCCAAGCCGTCAGTGCTATGCTTAGGTCTGCATCTGAAGACAGGATAAGGATGGTAGGTCAGTGAAGTATAGCTGAGTTCAGCATTAAAGTTGAAAGACACAGCTAATTTTGTTTTGAGCACAAATCCATTAATTTCAATAAAATCAAGCACTTGTCAGGAGATCCTTGAACTATGTCATCTTCTAAGAAGCGCTTAGACAGAATTACTTGAGACAGTCAGGGGTCCTCAATATGGTATTATCGATTAAAATGTGTACTCTTCACCCCAACTACCACACCAGAGAATGACAATTTAAATGGCCTCTGTGCTCACTGTTGATGATGCTGATTTGGCGGGCCTGATAATAATCTCCAAGACTGACGGTGCTGCCCTGTTTGGAAGCAACAATACGAACAGTCCGTGTGCTATCGGAACATTCGATGTTTGGATTGTAATTAGGGTTTGCCTGGGCCAGAGCATTGTCAGCACTGCTGGGATTCAGTGCTGCCTGGATGGGATCTCGACAAAATGACTTGTACTTCCAGGTCACCACTGGTGGCTGAATGGATGATGTCTGGTAGTTGCAGGTAAGTGTAACTGGCTGGAACAGGATAACTACATATTTCTTGGTGGGGCACTGGACAGAGATGGCCATGGCAGAGCCTAAGGGAAAAACAAAACCAATTCAAGGGTTATTGGTATTGGTATTTTGTGGGTAATGGGTAATTATTTTAACCATTTAACATTAATAGAATATTAGAATCAAGTTAGCCACACCCCTTCCCCCTTTTGCAACCAAGAACAACCCAGGTGCTTTTATCCCCAAACATGGACAGGGTTATCCAACTTATGGTAAATCTGTGATTGAACTCTTGATCTTTAGTGCACAGATAAGTTTAAATGGAGACAGCACATGAGTCCAATTAATTTACTGTACAACACATTTCCGCAATGCTACTTAAAATTCTTTATATGTTTTTCCTAAAAACTATTCTGTTCCTGTCAATGGTCAATTAATAATAATAATAATAAAAAAATAACTATTAGTGTGCCACATAGATTTCAGCTTCTACTCAATACAATAGGTAAAAACACAATAATAAAAGTAACCACAAAAGATATACTGAAGAGGGAGAGAGAGAGAGAATCTGTGTATGTATGTGTAGCTATATAGTACTTAAAAAAACATTAAAGAAACAGTTCTTAAAGCAGTTTAAAAAACAGGGGGAAATTATTAAAGGATTAAACATTAAAGGTTAATAACCTCTGAAGGCGCGTAATCTCTTCGTGGGCGTCACAAAGTAGTGCGTGATTTCGTTGTAACGAACCATTGTATTGAACCCGAATTTTTAAATGTAACAGGCTTCACGTCTGTCTGTTCATAAGTAACCTACGAGTTGTCCTTAAGTTAGCCGTTCTTAACCAGAGGACTTTTACTGTATTATTTGAATGAGATATTCATCAGTATAAACTTATAAAATCTGCAATCGAGGTGAACTGCCTCGGCTAAAACGAAACCAAATGTTTTACACACACACACACACACACACACACACACACACACACACACACACACATATATATATATATGTGTGTGTATATAATCTTGTTGTGCTGTGTTGACCAGATACAGGTATCTTTGCCACATAAAAAGCATTATAGCTGTTCATGGGCATAGGTAAATAAATCTCTTACAAAGGGAGCCGAGGTAGCGGGATACCGCTAGCGTTATCGTCAATACAAGTAACCAAACAAAGTCTGCCTGGATATGTTTTGTGAAACTCACAATCACAGAGTAGCACTAAAAGAATGGAGCCCGCTTAGAAAATTCACATTGCCATGACTCATTCGTAATCGCAGAGACCTGCTCCAACAAGCCTACGCTTCACGTTTACGAAATCCTCCGCCAAAAACAGAGCACATTTTTATTCATATACTTTGAGTTTTAAAAGACAAGCACTGATAATACACAAATATAACACGTAATACCCTATACCGAAAATCCCCTTCCTGGTTGTAGGGCCTAAGAGCAACTCTGCTAGGTTAAACCAGAAGGGTGCTTATTACTACTTCAAAAAGTAATAAATATATATCAAATAAAATTTTACCTTCTGAACATGTTTCTATGGGGCTTTAAAAACTATAGTACTACAATAATCACGCAATCGAAAAAGAAACACTTACCAAATAAAAAAACGACGACACCCGACATCAGAAACATAGTTGAAACTTTTAAAGATAATCCACTATATAACTTGATATAGCTAGCAATACAAGTTATGATACTTTCCAACAAAATAAAACAGAAATTGACCTTTGGTTTAGTTTACATATATTTTGACACTACGACACAGGTAAACCCTCCATTTCAGCTTAACTTTTGTATGCAAATTAGCTGGACAGGTGAGCTAGTGAAGGTTTACAAGGGAAGTCGCAAAAAGTCACCAGGGGTTTGTAAAATGTTGCGAAGAAGTATTACCAACAAGTAAACATAATACACATCTGCTGTATTTGTTAAAACGAGAAACCCCCTTTATAACTGCTATGAATAGCAATATGGCATTTTCCGAGCGATTTTTATTCTTTTTGCCGAAGGTACATTCAAATAAACCCTCCTCTTCGTGTAAGCACATGGTTTAGACCGGCTGCTGAGTAATTCAGTTTCTCTAGTATCGGTCACTCGCAAAACAAATACCGAGCTGAATGTTATCTGATCCTTTTATGGGCATGGTAAAAATCCGAGCTGCGGAAAAATAAAAAAGGAAATGACTAATTTAATATTATTATCCAGCAATAGATATGTAAGTCATACATGTTAAAATGTTTAGAAATTACGCAAACAAAACGTGAAATAAATTTAGTAAATAATGCAACAGATTTTCTTGGCAGAGCTAGATTAATGCGACTCATTTTGCGTTTGTCAGGTTCTAAGGGTTTACCCATAAATGAAAATTTGATCTTCATATGCCTTTCCGAATTTCTAAAATATATATTTCCAAGAGAGAATTCGTCGCCTGTATCGTTTTAATTTTATCTTCATTAAAATCAAAAAGACACAGGAAAACAGCGGCTATTCACTATATACAAGTAATTACAGTGGCGTCTCTATAGGCCCAATTTACGGAGATAAGTTTCTCGGTAAAATGTCGCAGTTCCGACACTAATTACAGGGAAAATTATAGAACTGCACGCATTCACTAGTGCACAGCCTAAACATTTCCCATAGTAGGCTTATTCCAGGATCTTACGTTAATTGCTTGAACCAACTGGGCTCTACAAAGATTGACATATGCAAATATTTATCAGGAGATAAATCACATAAATCAAGTGTTAAGACTAGATCTAAAAATACATATTAGCCCGTTAAATCAGAAAGGAATATTTGGAAAATTTCATTTTCAAACAAATGTGCATTTTACAATTAATAACTATGAACTTTTTTAGCTTGCTATTATTATTTCACAAAAATGACAAACTTTCTTGTTAGTTAAATGCACAGGGAAAAAAGCAATACATCAGGAGAAAAATATAGACCTTTTGCAATTTAGCAATACTTCAATCTGTTTATCTGGTTTTTTATTTGAATTTCATAGGAAACAAAACTTGACAGGCTTTACAATTCCTTTTCATCAAGTATATGTTTAAAAATAAAATAAAAAACGCTGCTGGTTTTACTTGAGCTCTGCATGCACTCTCAGAGACAATCATAATCATTCTCATCCTTGCTATTGGCCTCACTAATACACCACGTGGCACATTTGTCTTGTGCTGTATGGAAATATTTTGTATTACAATATTACACAAAAGCAAATGAACCCTTACAAAAAGTTATCATTAAACACTTTTTAATAAAGAGTATAGCCTCAAGTCAATTAAACTTCTGGGATTTTGATCTGATCAGTTAAGTAGCAGAGGGGGTTGTTAATCAGGTTCAGCTGCTTTGGTGTTAAAGAAATTAACAACAGGTGCACTAGCAGGGCAACAATTAGGCAAACCCCAAAACAGGAATGGTTTAACAGGTGGAGGCCACTGACATTTTTCCTTCCTCATCTTTTCTGTTTTTTTCTTCTTCTAGTTTTGAATTTGCCTCAGACAGTATTATAGAGATGATACCTGGACCCTGCAGGGGTGGCACAGGTAGTCCAACTGCTCCAGGATGGTGCATCAATACGTGCCATTGCCAGAAGGTTTGCTGTGTTTACCAGCAGTCTCAAGGGCATGGAGGAGATTCCAGGAGATAGGCAGTTGCTCTAGGAGAGCTAGACAGGGCTATGGTCCTTAACCAATCAGCAGGACTGGTATCTGCTCCTTTGTGCAAGGAGGAACAGGATGAGCACTGCTAGAGCCCTATGAATGACCTCCAGCAAGCCACTGGTGTGAATGTCTCTGACCAAATATTCAGAAACAGATTTCATGAGTGTGGCCTGAAGGCCCAACATCCTATAGTGGGCCCAGTGCTCACTGCCTGGCACCATAAAGCTGAATTGGCATTTGCCAGAGAATACCAGAATTGGCAGGTCTGCCACTGGTGCCCTGTGCTTTTCACAGATGAGAGCAGATTCACCCTGTGGACATGTGACAGACGTGGAGAACAATATGGTACCTGTAGCATTGTTCAGCATGACTGGTTTGGTGGTGGGTCAGTGATGGTCTGGGGAGGCATATCCATGGAGGGACGCACAGACCTCTACAGGCTAGACCAGGGGTGGCCAATCTTATCCGCAAAGGGCTGGTGTGTATGCAGGTTTTTGGGGTAACCTGTATAGGTCAGCTGTTCAAACCTCAGGTGTAAGGACCAGCGAATCAGTCCTCTAATTAGTAATCTAATTAGGGAGTTGCAGTGAACCCGCATGCACACCGGCCCTTTGCGGGTAAGATTGACCTCCCCTGGATTAGACAATGGCACCTTGACTGCCATTAGGTATTGGGATGAAATCCTTGGACCCACTGTCAGACCCTACGCTGGTGCAGTGGGTCCTGGGTTTCTCCTGATGCACGACAATGCCCAGCCTCATGTGGCTAGAGTATGCAGGCAGTTCTTGAAGGATGAAGGAATTGATACCATTGACTGGCCCCATGCCAATAGAACACCCCATGGACATTATGTTTTGGTCCATCTGACACCACCAGGTTGCACATCAGGCTGTCCAGGAGCTCAGTGATGCCCTGGTCCAGATCTTGGAGGAGATCCCCCAGGACACCATCTGTTGTCTCATAAGGAGCATACCCCAACATTGTCAGGCATGCATACAAGCACGTGGGGACCATAGATGATAGATTACATATACATCCTAAGATGCTCCTTGCCTTCATTCACCTTGAGTGAATGTAGCCTTGGCCAGGAGGGGTTGATGTTATCAGGTGGTACCCATCGATCATTGGGTATTTCGACCCTTATCCACAACACCCTCCTGATGGTGGGTTGGCAGTGGTGGCCAAGTCACTGCCCATCTTCCCCTCCTGGCTTCCAGCTTACCTCCCCTCTCCTGCTCCATAACCAGCAAGAGGCCCTTTCTGCTGCCTCCCCCATTCTGCAAGCTGCTGCCTTTCTTTCCAATCCTGTCATCCCCATGACTGTGAGCATTCTCCATACTGACTGCACAGGGAATCCTCTACAGCCGACCTCAACGGGGAACAGCCATGCCTGCCATCCCTTCCCCCTTCAGTCCTGCAGAAGGTCTTGGTATTTGGCGCTCTTCCTTTCAAAGGCCTGTTCACACCCCTCTTCCCATGGGACCATAAGTTCTATGAGGATTATCTTTTTTGCCTATCCAGACCACAGTACCACATCCGGCCTCAGGGTTGTTGGGAAAATCTGGGGGAACTGCAGCCTTTTGTAGCAGACTGGTTCTTGTTGTCACTGTGGTTGGTGGCTTCTCCCCCTCCCTAACAAACTGGATTGATGTTGTTTTCTGGAGTGGTTGCCGTTTCTTTCTTCTCTCCTGCTCTAAGGCGTTAGCAAGTGTCATGAGCACCTTGTCGTGGCGCCATATGTACCTTCCTTGGGTGAGTGCTGTTTTACACCCAGACAGGATATGCACCATGGTGCCTCTCTCCCCACACAGCTTTCACAATGGGTCCTCTCTCATACCCCACTTGTGCAAGTTTGTTGGGGTAGGGAGTGTGTCGTACGCCGACCTCAGCAGGAAGGAGATGCAGAATGGCTTCAGTCTCCATAGGTCCACCCAGGTGATTTTCCTCTTGGGAAGGTCCTATTCGGTCCAGGCTTCTTGGGAAGCTAGTTCCACTGCCTTGACCTTTGTCCCTCCTCTTCCAGGGTCCGTACCACATCTTGAATCATGGCTCTTCTGTCACTGGTTCCTGCCTTGCCCCACTGTTGGAAATGGGAGATTCCAAGTCCCTGTCTTCCTGTGCATGGCGCTCCAATGATGTCACGTAGTTTCAGCATGCTCTGTTTGTGCAACAGATGAGCCAGCTGTCCACTTGTGTCCTGATCTTGTGATGACACCTGCTTGTCTGACTTGTTCATCCTGGGAGTCCCTGTATGTCATTATGACTCTGCACTTTGCAACTTTGAATTACTCCACCACAGATGACAGAGGAAGTTGGAGCTGCCTTGATCTTATGTAAAGGCCAACTGCAGTGAAGCTTGGATGGATTCCCAACCACTTTTTGATCTTCCTCTCCAGTCCTTCAATGCGTGTCATTGGGACTTCATACACAGTCGGCAGCCACATGAGTCTTGGCAACAGTCAGTGTTGATAGAACCATGCTTTAAACTTCCCTGGGAGCCCTGATTTTTCGATCCTCCTCAGCTATTTCTCCATCTGCTTCTCCGTACTGGCGATGTTATTCCTGTCAATAAGTGAGTCAGAGACTTCCGGTTATGGCGTGTAGCTGTTAGGTCACGCTGACTTGAGCTGGCGCTAACTTTCTTTAAATTAATCCTGCAAAGTGACCAAAACGTACCCTCAAGAAATATAAAGCTGAAAGAAATAACCCTGCAATTGCAGGGCTGTGGAGTCGGAGTCGGAGTCGAGGAGTCGGAGTCGGAGACAATTTTGGGTACCTGGAGTCGGAGTCGGCAAAAAGTTAACCGACTCCTACTAAATTTAAATGGGAATTAAAAAAGCAAGTTGAAATGTCCCAATTCACAAACAGTCATAATGAACTACTTCTCTGCTGTAAGAATAAAGCCCAATGCATGCAGTGCATAATGTTACCACAAAACGAACATGTCAAGTAACCATGAAGCATGCTTTTCATTGACTGTATGCGTCACTATATGGGATGTAATGCACAGGTAAGGTGCGGCACCGCTTTCCATTGTGTCGTGTTCCACTGTTACAGGGAACTGTGAACTTAGCCTAAAGCCCCCCATACATTTACAGATGCACTGCCGATTTTTCGGCCGTTCAACGAGTCATCACGCGTCAAACGCCGGAAAAATCATCTGGTGTGTTCTCAGCTCCGTCGGCTCCCCTTCGCTATGCGCTAGTGAAAACCTTGTTTTCATTGTGTTTGTCTTTAATCTGGCATTATAGTAGAGTGTTGGCTTCCTAGCCAGTAGTTCTGTGGTGAAATGACATGTATGTTGCCTTCCTTTCCTTCAATGGATGTAGAAAATACATTAGCATAGTATATACATACAGAGGAGTCGGGGAGTCGGAGTCGGAAGATTTAGAAACTGAGGACTCGGAGCCAGAGCATTTATCTACCGACTCCACAGCCCTGTGCAATTGACTATGCCACCAAAAAACATAAAGCCGGGGCATCAGCCGAAATTACAGTCACAAACTGAGGAACAAGCAAGCAAGCTAACAGCTAGCAACAACAACAACAACAACAAATTTATTTTTGTATAGCGCATTATCACAACATTACATTGTCCCAAAGCGCTTTACAGCATCCCCACCCAAAGCCCCCAGTGAGTAAGCCATAGGCGACAGTGGCAAGGAAAAACTCCCTAGAAGGAAGAAACCTTGGGAGGGACCAGACTCAAAGGGGGAGCCCATCCTCCAGGGGCCGGCAGGGAGAGTCAAATACAGTGTAGTTTGAAACACAAACGCAGAGTAGGGGGGAGATGACAAGCCGGTGCCAACACATCCTCCAATCGCCAGGCAGCCAGAAGGCAGGGAGCGGGTCGTACAAGGAAGATGACACTGGCAGAACGGCGAGCTGGATGCACGGTCGTCATTGGCAGTGGCGACGTCACATGTTGCAGGGTGTGCTGGACATCTTGATAGATTGAAGGCTCCAGGTAGCACCACCCAGGAGAAGGTGGTGGAAATAAATGCAATTAGTCAAAGTAAGGGAGACTATAGGCAGTGCTAAAAGTTAGATGAGTGCAATATGAAGTGCAATGCTCCGGCAGATATGGCTATGGCAGCATAAGTAGGAGGGAGAGGCAGGTGGGAATGCAGGCATGGGGAGTCCCTGAAATGTCAGCACTCCAATCCCACAAGCAATTGTGAAGCTAGAGTGACAGCACTGTCAATTCAGTTTATCCAAAGCCAATGGCACCGATCCCCACCCAGCTCTACACCTCACACTATAGGTTTAACTGGGAGTGAGAAGCTAGCTAGAACTAGTGTCCCTATAAGCTAAACTAAAAAGGTGTGTTTTTAGTCTAGACTTGAACATTGAAAGTGAGCCTGAAACCCGCACATCCGGTGGAAGACCGTTCCACAGCTGAGGAGCTCTATAGGAGAAAGCTCTGCAGCCTGCCGTAGATCTTTCTACCCTAGGTACTAACAGATATCCCGCACCTTGAGATCGAAGCAAGCGTGGGGGATTGTATGTGGTCAGCAGATTATTAAGGTAGTCTGGTGCAAGGCCATTCAGTGCTTTATAGGTTAACAGCAGTATTTTATAGTCAATCCGAGACTTAACTGGTAACCAATGAAGGGAGGATAAGACTGGTGTGATGTGATCAAATTTTTTAGTGTTTGTGAGAACCCTGGCTGCTGCATTTTGTACCAGCTGAAGTTTATTTAAGGAACCAGACGGGCAACCAGAAAGGAGGGCATTACAGTAGTCTAGTCTGGTAGTTACGAAGGCATGTATTAATTTTTCTGCATCACGAAGTGAGAGCATCTTACGAAGCTTGGCTATGTTTCGTAGATGATAAAACGCAGTTCTAGTTATACTTCTTATGTGAGCATCAAAACATAGATCTGAATCTACTAGAAGACCAAGATTTCTAACCACTGTGTTAGGTTGTGTTGGAAGGCCACTAATGCTGAGGTGGTGAAACTTATTTCTTGCAGCCTTGGGACCAATCACCAGTACTTCTGTTTTTTCTGTGTTTAACATTAGAAAATTTTTTGCCATCCAGCACCGAATATCTAACAGACAATCTTCTAACCGAGATAGGAGTGATGTATCATCAGGGTTAACAGATATATATAACTGTGTATCATCTGCATAACAATGAAACCCAACACCATGTTTTCTAATAATGTTACCAAGCGGTAGCATGTATAGTGTAAACAGTAGTGGGCCCAGTACTGATCCCTGTGGGACACCGTATGTGACTTTGGTGGCCTTGGATGATTCGTTGTTCACATGTGCATACTGATAGCGATCAGTTAAATATGAGCGGAACCAAGAGAGTGCTGTCCCTGTAATGCCAACTACACCTTCTAACCGGTCCAAGAGGATATTATGGTCCACAGTATCAAATGCTGCAGTTAAATCTAGTAATACCAACAGCGATATCAAGCCACGGTCAGAAGCCATAAGTAAATCATTCATTACTTTGACTAGAGCAGTTTCTGTGCTATGGTTTGGTCTAAAGCCAGACTGATATAATTCATTAGTATTATTTTTTTGTAGGAAAGTATACAACTGACGAACTACAACCTTTTCCATGATCTTTGAAATGAAAGGAAGATTTGAGATTGGTCTATAGTTTCCTAAAACACTAGGGTCAAGATTTGGTTTCTTTAGAACGGGTCTAATAACAGCCAATTTAAAAGGTTTAGGAACATATCCAAGCTTAAGAGAAGAGTTTAACACATTTAACAGGGTATTGCTAATCTGTGGTGCGATTTCCTTGAAAAATTTTGTAGGAATTGGGTCTATGAGGCTTGTAGAGGATTTACAGGAGGAAATTAAGCTCAGGAGTTCTGGGTGTTTTATAGGAACGAAAGATTCAAAAGTCTCATTATTGATAGGCATAAGACTAGCAGGAGTCTGGCAGTCATAGGTAGCTAAGGATGTGCACTGGATGGTCTGTCTAATCTTAGTTATTTTACCATTAAAGAATGTAATAAAGTCATTACTCTTAAGAGATTGTGGGACTTGCGAGTTTAATGGAGAATTCTGTGTTAACCTAGCCACGGATTCAAATAGGAATTTTGAATTGTTTTTGTTCCCGTCTATTAATCTGGAGAGATACACAGACCTAGCAGTCACTAGTGCTTGTCTGTATTTAGACAGGCTCTCTTTCCATGCAGATTTGAAAACTTCTAGTTTAGTTGAGCGCCATTTGCGCTCTAGCTTGCGTGATGCCTGTTTGAGTTCACGTGTATGATCAGAGTACCAGGGGGCAGGTTTCTTATCTCTATGGTTTATTTTCTTAAGTGGAGCTACAAGATCTAGTGTGCTACGAAGGGATTTATCCATGTTTGCAGTCGCCTGTTCAAGTTCATTTATACACG
Organism: Paramormyrops kingsleyae; assembly: GCF_048594095.1. Lineage (NCBI taxonomy): Eukaryota > Metazoa > Chordata > Actinopteri > Osteoglossiformes > Mormyridae > Paramormyrops > Paramormyrops kingsleyae. The sequence continues at coordinate 21,754,034 of NC_132805.1, forward strand.
ATACTTCAGATGTAAGGCTGAAGGACTGTGGAAGTTGTTTCATAAATGTTGTTGTAGTTAGTGAGGCAATGGAACGTCTGATTCTGTACTTTGGAGCTGCGGTCAACGGGAGGCTATACTGGATTTCAAACGTTAACAAGTAATGATCAGAGAGAAGGGGACTCTGAGGCATAATAGATACATGTTCCACCAAGATGCCATGACTAATAATCAAATCAAGGGTATGGTTACAGGCATGAGTAGGCCCGACTACATTCTGACATACACCTAGAGAGTCAAGAATAGCTGTAAACGCTATTTTTAAAGGATCACTATCTTTCTCCATATGAATGTTAAAATCACCCACAATAACAGCTTTGTCAGTACTGACCACCAGGTTAGTTAAAAAATCAGCGAACTCCTTAAGAAAATTACTGTACGGCCCAGGTGGTCTATAAACAATAACAATGGTGATTTGGGGTGAAGAGCAAGAAAGAGATGAGCCAGCAAGACTAAGAACAAGAGTTTCAAATGTGCTGAAACTAAGACCACATTTCTCAGTCACTCCTAGGCTGGATTGAAAAATTGCAGCAACACCACCACCTTTGCGATTTGGTCGAGGGTTATGCTTGTAACTGTATTCAGCTGGAGTAGATTCATTCAGTGCCATGAATTCATTTGGTTTAAGCCAGGTCTCCGTGAGGCATATGGCACCAAGACTAAAATCAGTAATTATTTCATTTATTAATAGTGCCTTAGGAGCCAGTGATCTTACATTCATAAGTCCAAGTTTAAGTTTAAGCCCTGCATCACAGCTGTTTTCTAGTAACGGATTCATTGTAATTTTTATTAAGTTATTATGGCACACACTACGGTGGAATCGGCTTCCATGATTAAAAACGCGGGGAACAGACACAGTCTCAATAAAATGAACCCTAGGTGACGACTCTAGGCGACTAGCAGGCGGTCGGTTATGCCGGTTTGCCTGCCGCCTGGGCTTGGCTCTAGTTAGTCAGCGATTTGTCTGGAGACTATGAGCTATGCTTTTAGACAAGAGGTCAGCACCAGCCCGCGAGGGGTGAATACCGTCCCTCTTCAAAAGCCCAGGCCTACCCCAAAACATCCGCCAGTTGTCAATATAACCCACACCATTTATCGGGCACCATTCCGACAGCCAGCGATGTAGCGACGATAATCTGCTGTACATTTCATCGCCACGTCTAGCAGGGATAGGGCCAGAGCACGTTACTGACACACACATCTTCTTCGCAAGGTTGCACACCTCTATAAAATTTGATTTCGTGATCTCCGATTGCCTCAATCGGACATCATTAGTGCCGACGTGGATAATAATGTTAGAGTATTTACGTTTACTTTTAGCCAGCACTTTTAAGTTTGCCGAGATGTCGGTCGCTCTGGCACCAGGGAGACAATTAACTATGGTCGCTGGAGTCGCTACTCTCACGTTTCTTAGAATAGAGTCGCCTATTACTAGAGCACTTTCAACAGGTGTCTCAGCGGGAGTTTCACTGAGTGGGGAGAACCTGTTGGAAACGCGAATGGGCGAATGGGCGTCACACTCTAGCGAGCAGAGTGACGCTATTGGGAGCAACTCCGCGAATTCAATTCTTTCGGCCATCCAGTCATTAAAAGATGATATGATTAGGCAATCGTCTGATATGCTTGAAGCCATTAATGGCTTTAAAACGGAGCTGATATCACACTCCAAAAGAATCGGTGAGGCCGAGGACAGAATATCGCAAACGGAGGAGGATGTCACTACGCATAGGCAGAGGGCTAAGAAACTGGAGCAAACGGTCGAGGTATTAACCAACAAGATTCAAGACCTGGAAGATCGCGGGCGCCGTTCAAATTTAAGGATGGTCGGCCTACCCGAAAAAGCAGAGGGCTCGGATGCATGCGCTTTTCTTGAGGGCTGGCTCCCCAAAGTTTTGACAGATTGCTTTTCCACAACTCCTATCATCGAACGAGCACATCGGGTTGGCCAAATCAACTCGAATCGTCCCAGGCCAATAGTGCTGAAGTTTCTGAACTATAAAGATCGCGAAAAAACACTGAGAGCGGCCAGGAAATTAAAAGAGCTAGGTTACGGAGATCAGCGAGTTCACCTGTTCCCGGACCTGTCAGCGGAGACGCGTCAACGCCAGCGATGCTTTGATGGAGTAAAAGCACAGCTGAAATCCATGGACATCAGGTACGGAATGCTATATCCTGCTCATTTGATAGTGACCCATGCAGACAGACGACAAATCTTCAAGACCGTCTCGGGAGTTGAAGAGTTCATTCGGGGACTGAAAACTACCACGTAAATGAAGCTAAGTTTATGAAGATTTGAACTAACATACTGGGTGTTTTGCTTACTTTATCTACTTTATTTCCAAAAAGAAAATGAATCACTGCCAAAAGCGCTGAAAACTGAACCTGGCTGTTAGGATTGTCGGAACATCATACTGATGTAGACCTGGAAATTTCACATTTCTTTACTTCGTTTTGCCTTAATAAGGGTATAGATTTTTGGTTAATTTGTATTATTTGTAGCGTGTTCAAGTTGTTTACAAGTTCATATAGGGTTGCTCCACAAATTGTGGATCTACTGTTTTCCATAACCAAAGTTTGGAATGGGGGTTCTATTGGTGCAGTTTGTTCGGGGAAATGCACAGTTGTCTATATGGGTATTATGTTGGGGTTTTTTTTTTTTGCGTGTGTGTATACTTCCTTCTTCAAACAAACAGTCATATTATTGGATACAGAGATTCCTTATTCCACATACTTGAATCTTAAATTTGTATGTTAGAGCTAAAACTTAGTAGTTGGAATGTAAGGGGACTGAATAACATGGTCAAATTGAAACAGATATTAGGGAGGATTAAGCAACTGAAGATTAACATAGTATTTTTACAAGAAACCCATCTGTTGAAAGAAGATACAAGTCGGGTTTCGAAAAGATGGCCTGGACAAGTTTTCTCGGCTCCATTTACTTCTCATGCTCGGGGGGTTATGATACTTATCCACAAATCGGTTCCCTTTCAGTTGCACAAACAACATATCGATCCACGGGGTAGATTTATAATCCTTAATGGTTTGATTATGAACACGCAAGTAACCCTAATAGGTATATATGCTCCTAATGAGGATGATCCCTCTTTCTATCAAAACCTTTTCTATGCAATATCAACGTACTCTGGACAATATGTAATTGCAGGGGATTTTAATTGTGAATTGGATATGCAGCTTGATCGTTCTACAGGCATAGACAGCACCCATCAGAAATCAAGGAATATAATTAAAAACTGTATAAAGGATTTAAATTTAACAGAGGTCTGGAGACATTTAAATCCTAGTAAAAGGGAATACTCATGTTTTTCAAATACCCACAAAACTTACTCAAGGATTGATTATTTTCTGGTCTCTAGTACTCTGTTGTCTAAAATAGACAGATGCTGGTACGATAGTATTTTACTGTCTGACCATGCTCCAATTTCACTTACAATACAGTTTAGTAGTTTAAATCCTACTCCATTTAGATTTCGATTCCAAACGAGCTGGCTCCAAAGTTCCAAATTTGTGGATTTCATGGACAAAAGAATAGAGGAATATTTTAGTATTAACACAGATCAGACAAGTGCTTCAACGAAGTGGGAAGCCTTTAAGGCCTATATACAAGGTGAAATACTGAGCTACACAAGAAGTAAATCTAAAGAATATTATAAAAAATTGGGAGACCTTGATCAACAAATTAAAGAATTGGAATTACAACTTTTTGATAATGATGATCCCGAGAACAAAAAAAAAATATCTTTCATTGAAGGCACAGTACAACGAGCTGACTAGTAATAAAATAGCTACAAACTTGATGTGGTTGAAACAGTCCTATTATGATCAAGGTGAGAAACCTGGAAAATTATTGGCTTGGAGAATAAAAAATATACAAACAAGTAGGGCTATAAATTCTATTTTGCTAGATGACGGACGTCTATCGATGGATCCATTGGAAATTGAGTCTTTTAAATTTATATTATGAAAAGTTCTTCTGAATGCTTGGATACATTGGTAGATCAGAATAATTTTCTTGATGAGCTTGAATTTCCCCAATTGACAAAAGAAACAAAACTAGACCTGGAAAATAATTTGAGCATCGAAGAACTGATAGATGCAGGGCTAGACATAAGCCGCGGCACCGCCGCCAATGGCCGTCGTGCCTTTCAAAATTGGCCGCACGCCTCCTCAAAATTGAAGTACCTTACGGCCAAGATTGGCCTGCCTTTAATGTTTGTCTGGCCGTATGCCCCCTTTTTTACCGAAAGTAACGTTCATTACACAAAAGACTTGCGCACGACACGGTCCACTTTACCTCATCAACAATCGATGCATCTGTACTGAACCCGAACCCAACCTTCGATACGAGAAACGAGGTCGGCCCGCACATCTCGTAATTCCCAACTACTGAATGAACCGCAATGAATTCTGGACTAATACGATCATGTGTTCGTCGCATGATTGGCTGGTATGGTATGTATCGTCCAGCCTACTATGGAGCCACAGCAATGACAATGGTGAATCATCGGGGGTTACGTTTTTGATTGGAAAAGCCATCTGACGGTTTCCGAATAACAGATAGGTGTCCTCTTCGGTAATCATCGTGTAGTTGTCGTCTGCTGCTTATGCTGTCACCATGCCTCGCAAAGATCGAGAACGTAAAAGAAAGCAAGCTGAACTCGCGGCTACTGCTGCAAAATGTTGCAAATTATCTACTTTGTTCAGGTAAGTGTCAGATGGTGTTGTAAAAAAACATTTGCCGAGGCAGAGCAGATTTGACTCAGAGAAGTACCAAGCTCTGCTGGGAGGATATAGGACTGGTAGCTTGCAGTGTGCAAAAAACGAACGTCAAGTCAATTGTCATGTACACTAAAAGAATACGGGTGTTCTGAGCAAACAAATACAAAAATATTGACGTCTCCTTTATTGTTGGATTTTGTTTTTTGAAATAAAGCTATATATATCTATATATATCTATATATATATATATATATATATATTCTGTCTCAAATCGAAGGTCGTATTGCGTAGGTTGTCTAAACTTGGTAATTACAGTAATTGGTAATTAGTGACTCAGTATTGGCCCAATGCCTTTTTGGAAAGTTTCTGCTTTTTGGAAAATAAAAAAATGCATCCTTTATGGAAATAAAATTCCTCCACAAGGCCCGAGGTGTCCTATGAAATTTAAATAAATGAAAAAAACATTTTTTCAAATTAAAATGTTTAATTTGTCAATGACTTCACAAAAAACAATACCACTGCACACTAGCTAATTTACTCCAGATTTTGGCCTTGTGCCCAGGCTTAATGGCCTTGTGCCCTAGAAAAAATATGAATAGCCAAGGCCAAAGTGGCTGTGCCCTCCTAAATCCTTATGTCTAGCCCTGCGGACACTGTCACCTTTTTTTCTCTGATGAGTTTGCAGGTCTGATTCTTTAAATTGTTTAAAAGGTTAAAAGTTTGGGTCTTGTGTCGTTTTGTGCTTAAAATGCGGTGTTTCGCTCGGGCATGTCTCTACTTGTTTAAAACTTAAATTCTTTAAACATTTCAGTTAAATATAATGAGATTACGTGCATTTTCTTTTAAAATACAATGTGTATGCGCTAGCTTACATTCAGTCTACTACATGCTTTATTATTCCTTAAAACGTAATTAATAAATGTAACCACTGTTTTAATATAAGCTTTAAATTACTCATTTAAATTTTAGCTAGGTTGTGGGGGAACGGGGGAGCGGCTGGCCCAGTCAATCATCGTTGGGGTGGGGGCATGCAGCTGGCCCTGTCAATCATCGTTGGGGTGGGAGTATGCAGCTGGACCTGTCAATCATTGGTGATGACGTCATAGACGAGGGGGAGCTTTAAGCTCCGCCCAAAGTGCCAACTAACCTTTTTTTCCCTTATGAAAAAGCAAGATTTTTTGCTTAGCTGGACAACTTGTCGGATTTAAGGTACCTAAATGGCCTTTATCTTCGTTCACTTACAATTAGCCCGAACTACCTTAAATCCGACAAATAATCCGACTTGTGCTGCATTCCATTTGCCCTTGGAACTCGGATTCCGAGTCAGATTCCGAGTTTCGAAGCCAGAAGTGTCGACATGCGCGTTCCCATTTCTCGGAGATCCGAGAAATATCTCGGACAACATAGAGGATCTCTAGTTCAGAATCCAAGATGACTGCGCCCTTTATCAACCTAAGGGAAACTTGTAGTTTTATCCTGTTTAAGCACTACTTCTCATTTGTGGCTCATTAAATCGGTCGCACACACAACACCGTCCAACTTATCTGTGGACGTGTTGCTACGGAGTTTTATACGTGAAGCACCACACGTAATGTGTTATCAAGTGATATTGCTAACAATGGCTTCCAATCAACCGGTCTGCTGCAAGTTTCGAATGTCACAAAGCTCGAACTGTCAAAAACGTGCATAATATAATTTCTTTTTGATTATTTTTATATTCTGTCATAGTTATCCTATATCTGCAATTAGCGTGTGATAACATTTTGCCAACTGTAATTCAACTAGTACAAATCATAAAAAAATTAGATTACACTGGTATACAGTGATTTTGGTGCCAACGATATCTGAACGATTTTATATTAAGTTTGTGGTGCTGATTAAGAATATGACTTTGGTTTTGCCAGATTGGCTCTAGTTTCTGAGATATTTAATAGTTAATTAATTAATGCTACATGTTTGAAAAGCATTCAGAATTGCAAGAATATTGTTATTTTAGTTACAACTAGTAAGTAAACAGTCTAACATCGTAAAAAAAAGAAATTAAAAATATCTAACAGTGACAGGAAAAAGTTATGTATTTGATTAATTAATACTAATTAATTAGTTATTAATTGTTAGTAATGTCAATGTTTAAAAAAAAAAGTACCGTGGCTGGCTAATGACTAATGTCTATGAAGCGCGTTGCAACATTTGTAAAAAAAAAAAAAAAATCAGCTGGTCACCCCCCATGTCTTTTAATTCCACTTTAGACACCACACCCACAACACCACACTGCATCAAACAGAGGGAAGGGGGGGGGGGTAACTAGCCACTCACCCCCCTCTGTATTATTTTAATTGCACTTTAGACATACATTCATGTCACACCACTCTTTCACATAGGGCATTGGAGGGTGGGGGGAGCTGTGCAGGTCCTGGGTCGGCTGCTTTGGCAGCCCACAGCTGGACAGCGTGACTCCCTTCCCCTCTATTTTAACTCCACTTTAGACATTGAGGGCCTGTGGGGGCGTGTGGGCGTGCGTGTCTGTGTGTGTATCTGGTGAGGGTGTGCATGTGGGCGTGCGTGTCTGTGTGTGTATCTGGTGAGGGTGTGCATGTGGGCGTGCGTGTCTGTGTGTGTATCTGGTGACTATACATGCTCTGTTTGTCTGCATGTATGGCCTGGGACGGGGGAGCACGTCGGGGTTGGAGTGGTGCGGGTGTGGTGGGGTGCGAGTGTTTGGTGAATGTGGGTATCTGGGTATGAACGGCTCGTCGGCGATGCCGGCGCAGATGAGGCCCCAGACACCTCCTTGGGTTGGGGCGGGGGGGCGCTGCGGTGGGGGGCGGTGGTGCCCCCTGGGTGTTGGCGCCGTGCGTCCGGGCGTGCCTTGCCTGGCGCCCGCTGCCCTGCGGCACTGTCGACTATCGCCGCACGCCCCCCTGCCGGCCCGCATCCACCTACACCACACATAGGTAATGGGGGGTGATCAGCTATTCACCCCCCATCTCTTCTAATTACACATTAGACGCCACACCTAGACATCACACCGCACCACACAGAGGGAAGGGGGGGCGATTAGCCACTCATCCCCCCCTCATTATCTTAACTGCATTTTAGACAATACATCCACGTCACACCTCTCCTCCACATAGGGCTTTGGAGGGCGAGGGGAGCTGGGCAGGTCCTGGGTCGGCTGCTTCTGCAGCCCGCAGCTGGACTGCACAGCTCCCTTCCCCTCTATTTTAACTCCACTTTAGACACTTAGGGCTTGGGGGGGCCGGTGGGTGTCTTTTCCCCATATGCTCCCCCATATCTCAACGACACCTTAGTTCACACACATGTACACCATCAATGATCAAGGTGGGTGGGGGGCGGTTGGGGGGCGGACGGGGTGAGGGGTCCTGGGTGTAGCGGGGGCGGCGGGCGCTGGCGGGTGGGCTCGGGGGGGGTCGGCTGCATCTGTGGGGTGCTGTCGGTCTCCGGCGGGTTGCCCGCTCGCCTGCGATCTGGGGGGGTGGGGAACATACTCTGGGCCGTCCACTGGGCAAGTCCAGGGCATCTGCGGCCGGACCTCAAAGACGAGCAGGTGTGACTGGGAGTGTGTGTATGAGTGCATGCATGGATCTGTGTGTCTGCATGTTGTCCTGGTACGGGGAGCACGTGAATGATGGGGCGGTGTGGGGGCGGCAGTGAGGGGACTTGGGATAGGGAGGATGCGGGGGCTGGGGAGGGAGGGTTGGGATCTGGGCTTGGGGGAGGGGGTGGTCGGGGTAGCCAGGGGCGGGTGTGCTTGGTGGCTCTCGGGGCGTCCCCCTGGTCCCCCGGGTGGGGTTCTGGGGGGGGGGGCGGGTCTCCTCGGGGCTGGCGGGGCTCCCGCGGGGTGTGCGGGTGGTCCGGGCTCCGGGCTCTGTCCATGCCTGCATGGCCGGCCCCCGGGGCCAAACATACACACATACACATATGCGTACACACACACATACACGTACGTATGCACACGCACACACATACACACACTTTCATATCAACACACATACACTTAGAATGCACACACACACACACACACACACAAGAGAGCCTAGGGCTCTCTTCCCCTATTTTATCCCTCTTTCTCCTTGTCTGGGTGTGTGTGTGTGTGAGAGTATGTGTGAAAGTTGGTGTGTGGCTTCAACTCCCTCCTCTCAGATGCAGATACGGGTACGACGATATTTAGACAGTGTTCCTGGTGGTCTGCTTATGCATATATATTTATTTTCTTTCGTTGGTATTAACATATTTAATTCCAGAAGCAGATACTGGCACAAGCACATTCCCATGTCATAATGGTACCACTGGTTTCTTTGTGTGTGTATACTGTTTGTGTGTGTCCCTGGATCTTATCTTTCAGATACAGCAGCTGGTGTGATGATACGGTGTAAAGCAGCAAGATGCAGAAGCTGTCCTCTTATTACTCTTTCCTTTTTGTTCTACTGTTTGTTATGTATTATTTCTCTTTCCCTGTCTCTCTCTCTCTCTGACCCCCCTCCTTATTTTATTTTTATTTTTATTATGTATTTATTTATTTTTCTACTTCCTCTGTCTCTCACCCCTTTCTCTCCTTTCTCACTGTCTCTCTCTATCTCTTTCCCACTAACCCCCCCACCGTCAGCTCCGGCTTTGTGGCGCAATGACATATAACCGATTAATAAAGAGTATACCTCAAGTAACAAGAGGAGCTTAAATCAGAAGCTCCACTTTGCAAAATAAAAGTGTTGGCACAATAAGGTACCCAGACTAACATCCTGCTTGCTAAACTGCCAGACACGACAAGGGGGGAAAAAAACCAAAAAAAAACAATGGGCTCTAAAACCATTAACTCGCATATCAGGGGAGAGAAGCACAAGCGTTTTGTCGAAAGTCAGACAACAACTGTCCCCATTCAGTTGTTTCCCAGTCCTGCAAGTACAACCTCTACAGATCGGCCTACACCCGCTTTGGCAGTGTCTCCAGATCCCACGACAAGCAATGCCTTCTGTACATTCTCCTCCACCGACACACTGAAAGCAGAAGTGCTATGGGCTTTGCAAACAGTTAGCCGGCATCACTCCTATACGTCCAATGATGACAGTCACACTGTGGTGAATTTGCTGGGACACAGTTACTGTAGTAATTGTATGAAGTTGTGGACTACATACCCTTCACAACTCATTCAAGACTGGTTTTGAAGTGTGGATGGTGGAGAAAATGCTCAAAGCACTACATTTTCTTTTCCATTCTGCACCAGCGAGAAGAGAGGACTTCACAGCTGCAGAATCATCCTCAAGATTCTCTCTACCTTTCTGTGGCCGTTGTTGGCTCGAAAATGTGCCAGCTGTCAAACGAGCATTGGAAATCTGACCCTCTATTGTGAAATATGTGGACCTGGTGAAGTCAAAATAGGTGAAAAACCCAGGGACATCTTCTTTCGACTGCATTTGTGAAGCCCGAATGGATCCCCTTCTTCTGGCCAAACTACATTTTTTATGGCCCTATCACGAGCATTTCAACTATTTCTGGCTAAATACCAGACAGGTTTTCCCATGATACCCTTCCTTTGAAAGGACTTGGCAGATTTGATCTGGGTAAATATTCACCACCATAGTAACAAAAGCAATAAATGAACATGCAAACACGCACATGTGAACTTAACTCTAATTTTATTTTCAGACTCTCCTTCAACGCTTCATCATTCATTTCATTACCTAAGACACTGTTAAAGAGTCAAAAGACAGACCAAAAGCTATTGCATTTGTTATCATACACAAGTCGCATTGGGGGAATGCATTATTTTCATGGATGTCCATTATCTCAAAAACTAGAACCAATTCAGCAAAATTAATGGAATTTTTTTAAACGGCACCCTCAAAATACCCTAAATCAATTCAAAAAACCTTGGCATCTGGAAAAAAAAAAGAGTTGTAGACCTGTGTTATTAATGTCTCTTGTGTATGGTATGTGTTAGTTCTTGCACTAATATCAGAAGCAGAGAAGAGGATGTTAGCAATATTCCCCTTCAGTGGCCTTTATAATTGAGCATATTTAGCCACCAGCTCATTCCACCATGCTGTGCTAAAAATGCTACTGGGGATTATCGCTGCCCGAAGCCGTCAGACAAATGATGACCGACATCACACTTTCTCCAGACGCTACACTCCCCATCCATAGCCATAATACGTCAGGAAACATCCTCTCTTGTTATAATACAATCTGGTGCCTTGTGTTCTAACTGCACATAATTTATTTGCAGATGATTATATTATTTACGTTTAGTCTCACATTCTGCTCCTCAAGATTTTACAGCAGTCTTTGTCTATGTTAGCAATGTTAATATATGTATATGCAATATATGTGTTTATGCGTACTCTAGCTTTTTGATTTATGTTTCTAACTGAATCTTAGCAAAACCTTGATACTACACCTACTATATCTATATACTTATCCCTAAATCACACTAACTGCTAACCTGTTTCACTAATACAATTTGATTTCAAATAATAATAATCGCCAAACTACTCGCTCAAACCAACAACGCCACAAACACCCAACACACCGATTTTTCTGTTTTTTTTTCTCTCGCCGTGAACAATGACACGGTGTCACGTGACTGATGTTTCGAAACATTTTGTGAAGTTTCGGACATCTTCGGAACGGATCGATCCTGGGTGCCGAAATTGCCATCTCTAGTTCTTAGTGTTTTCTGTTTTGTTTAATAAATCTCCATTTGTCCTGTGAGCCGCCAGTGGGCCATCCATTTCTGTTCCGACCTGCACTATGCCTCATCCCTGCTCCAAACCCGCCCAGATCCTTAACATTACCTGGATTCAAATAACATTCTGAGGGATAGCCAACATGGATTTAGGAGAGGTAGATCCTGTTTAACTAAATTATTTGAGTTCTTTGAGCAAGCTGCAAGAGAAATTGATCACAAAAAGGCCTACAATGTGATCTACTTAGATTTCCAGAAGGCCTTTGATGTTGTCCCCTACTGTACAAACGGCTCTTGCTTAAGCTCAAAGCTGCAGGGATTTTATGAACTGTAGCAGCTTGGATCGAAAACTGGTTAACAGGAAACAGCGAGTAGTTATTAGAGGCACAATGTCACAGTGGGCCTGCGTTCATAGTGGGGTACCGCAGGGTTCAATTTTAGGACCACTATTGTTCCTAATTTACATTAATGATATTGACACTAATACATACAGTAAACTAGGTAAATTTGCAGATGACACCAAGGTGGGTGGTGTAGCAGATACTGATATAGCAACACAGAGGCTACAACTGGATCTTGATTTAATTAGCGACTGGGCTGATACCTGGCAGATAAAATTTAACATAGATATAAGGTAATCCATGCAGGGAGCAGAAATATAAAGTACAGATATTTATGGGTTCCACGGAAATAAAGGTAGCTAATTATGAGAAAGACTCTGGTGTGTATGTTGATGCTTCCATTTCCCACTCTTGCCAATGTGGGGAAGCAATAAAATAGGCCAATAGGATGTTGGGTTACATCTCTAGGTGTGTGGAGTTTAAGTCAAGGGAGGTGATGCTACGATTATATAATTCCTTCAATATTAGTTTAAATTAGGGCTGTCAAAATTAACGGGTTAATGCGGATTAATCCATCATCATGATTAATCTGATTAAAATTTTTGACGCAATTAACCCATTAATGACTCAAAATCCCTGAACTGTCTTTAATCGTTTGACAGCACTAGTTTAAATACTACAACTCATGGCCATAAATGGAAATTAGCGGGAGAACATTTTCAAATGAATTTGAGGACGCACTTCTTTACACAGCGTGTAGTTAGAGTATGGAATAGTCTTCCTGCTAGTGTAGCACAAGCTAAAACCCTGGGTTCCTTTAAATCAGAGCTAGATAAGATTTTAACAACTCTGAGCTATTAGTTGAGTTCTCCCCAAACAAGCTTGATGTGCAGTATGGCTTCCTCTCATTTGTAGATTTCTTATGTTCTTATATGAAAATACAAACCAATAAATAGTTGCTGACATAAAACAAGCAGGAAACAAAATGTCAGAATTGTCAATACAATGTCTAGTGGTCTACTTAGAAAAGTACTACAGTGCAAAAGTATCTCTGTCACAGTCCACAACTGTCATTCTCAGCCCCAACAATGGGGAATTTTGGTTGGCCGCCATATTTAATTTGTGGATCTTGGCAGCCATGATGTCTCAGACAAACAGCTGTTGCAGTGATAATGATACAGCATCTTCTTGCCTCTAACTGCAGTACGTTCTGTAGGCACTAAAATTAAAAAAAACTTTTATGAACTAAATATATATTCTACTAGACCTCTGGTGTGGATATAGACATGGTTGTAATGCTATTGCTGTTGCCTTCACTGAAATAATCCAGGTAATCCATCTGTCTTCATTGACAGACAGCATTAATCTGAAGTTAACCTCCATCGTTAGAGGTTTAATTTAAGTCATAATTTATTCCTGAAGCAGCTCTAATCTGTCTTCAGAAAATCTGCTCAGTTAGGTAGGCTACATCTAGAATTATTTCAATCCATGACATAGCAGATTTCAGTTAAATGGCTTAATCTCTTTATTGGACACGTACTGCCTCAATAAGTCATGGGAGGAGGCCCCGTGGAAGACCCAGGACATGCTGGAGGGAACAAAGGAGCTGGATGAAGTAGCCGGGGAGAGGCAAGTCTGGATTTCCCTGCTGAGACTGCTGCCCCCATGACCCGAACTCGGATCCAGCGGAAGATAATGGATGGATGGAGTAAATTTTCAACTACACAAAAACTTAAAATATCATGTCAACTTTTTCCACAATTGTTCAGCCCAACTGAAACACACAGTAGGTTCACAGAAAATGATTATTATATGGTTATGATATACCGTATTATGAAAAAGATGGCGCTAAGTGACAGGGCTAACCTTCATTTTAGCAATGATTATTTTGACATATGGGAATTGTAGAATGTAAATTAAGCAAAATAATTTAAGTCAAAGCCATGACAAAGGCTATAGCTACTCTGTGAGGCTGAATGGTACATATGTATGGCTAACCTTGCATTATTAGTGAGTTTGTCAAACCTGAATGTCTTTTGAGATGTATTTGCATTGCCGTCTTGCTATGTTGATATTTTAGTTCTGCTTTGCAATACTGACAGACGACTGCATTTTCATTCACTTTTTCCACAACGCAAATGATTTCACTCTTTATTTGAACTCTCATCTGTTGTGTACCATCCTCCTTTGGCATATCACTGATTAATTAAAAAGGATCGAGACAGGGGTCAGCATGAGTACTCTGACTGGTCTGCGGCTACATAGCCCCATACACAGCAAGGCTAGATGCCCTTTGTCTTATGACACATTACTCCCAAGATTATCATTAAAATTATCTGCCATTTGTGCCACTGTAGCCCTTCTGCTGGTTACTAGATATGATAGTCTTTGTTTGCATCCCACATTAACAAGTCCTGGCCACCCAACATCCTGTCGGCGGTGTTATGAGCGTAATTATTAGTCATTGTTTGCGCATATTATTGCTTTTGGGTATTTGCCTTTTGCTGTCTTCTCCCTGACAGGGGTGTGGCTGAAGAGTGTGGCAGCAATAATCAAGGCTAATTGCCCTTCAATTACTTCCAATTCTCAGACACATAAAGCCAATGTGTAAAAGAGAGAAGAAGAAGAGGAAGAAGAAGAAGGAAGGGGGGGAGTGATGTGTGGACTGGCTTAATGTTGTGTTGGATCTTCTGCTGATATTCTGGGTTTTTGTTCCCTTTGACAGTATAACAAAAAGTTAAAGGAAGAGCTTTTGTCTTGTCATTGTGCTGTTTTGTTAGTCTGTCATTTGGTTGAGTAGAGTAGTTAAGATACAGAAGACTTTGTTAATCTTTTGATTTTCAAGTTATTTTGGCCTACCCTGCAGTTAGGGAACTTCCATACCTGTCAAGCCCCAATCGTGCCGATCCTTCTGTGCCATGCCCTCCTACTTAACCTCATGTGGATTCCCAGTGTTTTACGGCTGTTTCTAATTGTTGTCATTAGTTCATTGTATTTAGTCCGCGTTTCCGTTCGTTTCCCTAGTCCGGTCATTGTATTGTTGTTCTGTATTGTCAACCTGTATTCGCATGCCTTTCCTTGGATTAAACCCTGTGTTCCTGATCCCTGTCTTCCTGCTCCTTTGTCTGCGTTCCGGGCGCTTACGCATCGTGACAGAATGACCGGACTCCCGAAAAATAAACCAGGTACTTCACCGGCACACCGGTTGTGGGAGAATCTACCCGGGGTTCCGAGGATGATCCCGGAGAACTATGCGTTCTGCGACCCCAGCCTGTACTGGCCGGATGATGACTGGCGACCGAAGCCAGCTCACGAGCTGCAATAACGCAGAAGAAGAAGCGGAGAGGCAGAAGACGGGAAGTCGCGCATGAGGTCTGTCTGAGGGCCGTCTCTGTTTCCGCCGCTTACCCTGCTGCGTGTCGGGAGAACGATTCTCCACCCGGCGGTGTTCGCGGGTGAAGTCAACGCCGCTTCGCCTGAGCATAAGCCCGAAGCCGTCCGCCCGCCGCTTCGCTGCTTAAGCCGGCAGCCTGTCCCTTCATCGGGACGCGCCTGGCCCTTAAAGGAGCTTGCGGCGTCCCCCCCCTTGTGCCGAGTTGTCTCCTGCTCCTGCGGCGCCCCCAGAGGCGCCTGTGTCATCTCCTGCTCCTGCGGCGCCCCCAGAGGCGCCTGTGTCATCTCCTGCTCCTGCAGCTGCACTACCCCCTGCTGACCCGGAGCTGGTGCCCCCTGCTGGCGTGCCACCCGAGGTTGTTCCTGCGCCTCCTGCCCAGTCCCCTGAGCTCCCCGTGACTCCTGAGCCCCCCCGCGGTCCCCATGCCAGGGGTGAGTGCTCCCCCTGCTGGTGCCGAGTTGGCTGCTGCTGCGGCGCCCCCAGAGGCGCCCGTGCCTCCTACCCCTGCGGTGCCCCCTGTTGGCCCGCCGCCCGAGGCCATTTCTGCGCCTCCTGCCTGGTCTCCTGTGTTCCCCATGACTCTTGTGCTCCCTCCTACAGAGCCCGAGGCCCCTGTGCAGCCCCCAGAGCTCCCCGTGGCTCCTGAGCTCCCCGCGGCTTCTGAGCTCCCAGCTCAGCCCTCCGCGGCTCCCGAGGCCCCTGTCCCCGAGGAGGTCCCCGACTGCTGCTCTGATGCTCCTCCCTCCTTAGTGGAGTTGGAGGGGGAGCTTGAGTGGGATCCCTCGGGAATTGCCCTGGCTTCCCCTGTGACTACCCCCGTGACTTCCCCTGTGACTCCTCCACCGTCACCCCAGTGTGACAGACCCCGGCCGGCTCCCTGCCTCTCAGTCTCCTGGAAGGGGAGGGTACACCTGCGCCGGGGCTGGGTCCCGCCCGCCCTGCCCCCCAGCTCGCCTGCGGCCCCCCTGACTTCGGCTCGGCGATCGCCTCCGGTCCCGCCTCCGGCGCCTCACCAGTCGGCTGCGGTCCCGCCTCCGATGCCTCATCGGTCGCCTGCGGGTCCCCTGCCTCCGATTCGTCGGTCATCTCTGCCTTGGCAGCATTGTCTCAAAGCGCTTTACAGCATCCCCACCCAAAACCCCCAGTGAGTAAGCCATAGGCGACAGTGGCAAGGAAAAACTCCCTAGAAGGAAGAAACCTTGGGAGGGACCAAACTCAAAGGGGGAGCCCATCCTCCAGGGGCCGGCAGGGAGAGTCAAATACAGTTAAATCTGAGACACAAACGGTGAGTAGGGGGGAGATGGCAAGCCGGTGCCAACGCTCCCTCCAATCGCCAGGCAACCAGAAGGCAGGGAGTGGGTCATACAAGGAAGATGACACAGGCAGAACGGCGAGCTGGATGCATGGACGTCATTGCTAGAGGCGACGTCACATGTAGCAGGGTGTGCTGGACATCTTGATAGATTGAGGTCTCCAGGCAGCACCCCCCAGGAGAAGTAGGGGAAAAAATGCAATTAGTCAAAGTAAGGGAGACTATAGGCAGTGCTAAAAGGTAGATGAGTGCAATATGAAGTGCAATGCTCCGGCAGATATGGCTATGGCAGCATAAGTAGGAGGGAGAGGCAGGCGGGAATGCAGGCATGGGGGGTCCCTGAAATGTCAGCACTCCAATCCCACAAGCAATTGTGAAGCTAGAGTGACAGCATTGTCAATTAAGTTTATCCTAAGCCAATGGCACCGATCCCCACCTAGCTCTACACCTCACACTATAGGTTTAACTGGACAGTTAACTTTAACAAGTTAGCTAGAGCTAGAACTAGTGTCCCTATAAGCTAAACTAAATAGGTGTGTTTTTAGTCTAGACTTGAATATTGAGAGTGAGCCTGAAACCCGCACATCCGGTGGAAGACCGTTCCACAGCTGAGGAGCTCTATAGGAGAAAGCTCTGCAGCCTGCCGTAGCTCTTTCTACCCTAGGTACTAACAGATATCCCGCACATTGAGATCTAAGCAAGCGTGGGGGGTTGTATGTGGTCAGCAGATCACTAAGGTATTCTGGTGCAAGGCCATTCAGTGCTTTATAGGTTAACACTAGAAAGACTGACTGGGTCAATTGACCCAAATCAAACAAAATCACAGCTATTTCTCATTGAAGTTCTTGCTACAAAAATCTGAAAAAATCTGGCTTTTATTTTTTTATCATTCTTGAACAGAACATGGTAACACAAATGAAGTTGCTGGTGAAATTAGTATTTTACAGCAGTATATACCTAGAAAGACTGACTGGGTCAATTGACGTAATGTCATGCAAATGAATTAGATAACCAAGTCATAATAACAATAACATAATAGTCATAACACCATCACCGACAGGGCAACTTGAGAGAAGAGTCAGCTGTCAAGTCACGGTCGCTTGTAAACGCAACAAAACTGTCACTACCTGTGACACGTGCAAGCGTCCTGTTTGCGGCAAATGCTTGGCCAAAATATGCATGAGCTGTCAAACGAAAGCTAACTGAAGCTAACCTTTTTCAGATTTTTGTAGCAAGAACTTCAATGAGAAATAGCAGTGATTTTGTTTGATTTGGGTCAATTGACCCAGTCAGTCTTTCTAGTGTTAATATCAGTATTTTATAGTCAATTCGAGACTTAACTGGTAACCAATGATGGGAGGATAAGACTGGTGTGATGTGATCAAATTTTTTAGTATTTATGAGAACTCTGGCTGCTGCATTCTGTACCAGCTGAAGTTTTTGTAAGGAACCAGATGGGCAACCAGAAAGGAGGGCATTACAGTAGTCCAGTCTGGAAGTTACAAAGGCATGTATTAATTTTTCTGCATCACGAAGTGAGAGCATCTTACGAAGCTTGGCTATGTTTCGTAGATGATAAAACGCAGTTCTAGTAATACTTCTTATGTGAGCATCAAAACATAGATCTGAATCAACTAGAAGACCAAGATTTCTAACCACTTAAGCCTTCCCTCTTGCTCCCTCCTCGCGCTCGCCTGTGGCCCCTGCGGTTTCTGCCCCTCGCCTGCCGGGGTTCCCGCCCTTTGTCTCCTTGCCCCCTGCCTTTGTGCCCCCTGTTTTCACCCCCGGTCCCTCTGTGCCTTTCGGTCCCTTTGTGCCCCCTGTGTCGGCTCCTTGTCCTCCTGTTTCTCCTTCGTTTACTCCTGGCCCCTTCGTTCCTCCCGTTGGTGTTTCCCCTGTGTCTCCAGTGTTGCCCCTGTGCCTGTTTGCTTTTCCCGTGGTTTGTCGGTGGTTGTCTGAGTTGCTGTCCCTGTGTCTGTTCTGTGTGTCTGTCTTATTCCCTGTGCCGTTTAGTTTTTTTTGCTCTTGTTTTCCAGATTCCGTGTCCCTGGTCTTGTCTAGTCCGTCGCCTCCCCTGGGGTGCGACCGGAGTGCGCACCTTTAGGGGGGGGTTCTGTCACGCCTCGATCGTGCCGATCCTTCTGTGCCATGCCCCCCTCGTTAACCTCATGTGGATTCCCAGTGTTTTACGCCTGTTTCTAATTGTTGTTATTAGTTCATTGTATTTAGTGCATGTTTCCGTTCGTTTCCCTAGTCCGGTCATTGTATTGTCATTCTGTATTGTCAACCTGTATTCGCGTGCCTTTCCTTGGATTAAACCCCATGTTCCTGATCCCTGGCTTCCTGCTCCTTTGTCTGCGCTCCGGCCGCTTACGCATCATGACAATACCCTTGGAGGGGTAGTTTAGTTTCCCTTTGTTTTTTTGGCTATTACTTGCATTTGCTTGTTGGAGGCTGGTGTTGTGTATATATGAAATAAAACCCTTCAACTTCCCAAGTATATGGCTGAACTTTGTTGTTATGGAGTGCTGTGGCTAACTTGGAGGGTTTTTCCCTTCTTGCAGCACTTTCACCATGGCTGACTGTGAACACTCCATAAGCATTGCTGTTTTAAAAATGCTCTGACCCAGTCATCTGGCCATAATGATTTGGCTATTGTCATTCACTCATGTCTTTATCCCTGCCTCTCTATTCTGCATTCAACATCAGGGGTGGACAATTCGGTCTCCCGTGCAGCCGGGGCGACCGGTTTTGAACTGTGGGCAACTGCTCATGGTTACGTAGTGTAACCGCCAGACAACCCAAAAATATCGATGTGCGGGTGACCAAGTTAATTTTCTTCAAAGGTTTTCGTCGCCCAGTGTGTACTGAATAAATCTACGGAAAATAATTTCAAACAATTTCGGCAGATTATGTATGATGATGGCCGATTGTGATCGATGATTTGAGAAAGTATTATTGTTAGTCTACATGATGCCCGCTGAAGATGAACGGAGACTCCCGAGCAATGCCGATTGGACTGATTGGCCGATTGGCACTACACAGGGATTACAGTGTAGTGATAGTATTGTGCAAAGTCATGTACTAATATACCGGTGTCTGATTCATGTACCTGGGCAAGACTTCGTCCGATTTCCCAAGCCCCTGTGCCGTGAGTACAGAAGTTTTCGCTATGTTTTTTAACAAAGTGCATGCTAGACTTGGAACGGTCTTTCATAAGAACATAAGAAATTTACAAACGAGAGGAGGCCATTCGGCCCATCAAGCTCGTTTGGGGAGAACTTAACTAATAGCTCAGAGTTGTTAAAATCTTATCTAGCTCTGATTTAAAGGAACCCAGGGTTTTAGCTTCCACTACACTAGCAGGAAGACTATTCCATACTCTAACTACACGCTGTGTAAAGAAGTGCTTCCTCAAATTTGTTTTAAAATGTTCTCCCGCTAATTTCCACTTATGGCCACGAGTTCTAGTATTTAGACTAATATTGAAATAGTCATTTGGCTGAACAGCATCCAGACCCGTTAGAATCTTATAGACCTGAATCATATCCCCCCTTAGTCTCCTTTGCTCAAGGCTAAACAGATTCAGTTCCGCTAACCTCTCCTCATAAGACATTCCTCTAAGACCAGGAATCATTCTCGTAGCTATTCGTTGCACCTTTTCCAAGGCAGCAATGTCCTTCTTGAGGTATGGTGACCAAACCTGCACACAGTATTCTAGGTGGGGTCTTACCAAGGAATTATATAAGTGTAACATCACCTCCCTTGACTTAAACTCCACACATCTAGAGATATAACCCAACATTCTGTTCGCCTTTTTTATTGCTTCCCCACACTGGCGAGAGGGGGACATGGAAGCATCAACATACATACCGAGATCTTTCTCGTAATCAGCTACCTTTATTTCAGTGGAACCCATAAAATATCTGTACTTTATATTTCTGCTCCCTGCATGGATTACCTTGCATTTATCTGTGTTAAATTTCATCTGCCAAGTATCAGCCCATTCGCTAATTAAATCCAGATCCCGTTGAAGCCTCTCTGCTGCTAGATTAGTATCTGCTACCCCGCCCACCTTGGTGTCGTCTGCAAATTTAACCAGTTTACTGTATGTATTTGTGTCAATATCATTAATGTAAATTAGGAACAATAGAGGTCCTAAAATTGAACCCTGCGGTACCCCACTATGAACGGAGGCCCACTGTGACATTGTGCCTCTAATAACTACTCGCTGCTTCCTGTCAGTTAGCCAGTTTTTGATCCAAGTTGCCACAGTTCCTAAAATCCCTGCAGCTTTAAGCTTTAGCAAGAGACGTTTGTGGGGGACAACATCAAAGGCCGCCTGGAAATCTAAGTAAATCACATCATAGGCCTTTTTGTGATCAATTTCACTTGTAGCTTCCTCAAAGAACTCAAGTAGATTCGTTAAGCAGGATCTACCTCTCCTAAATCCATGTTGGCTATCCTTTATGATGTTATTTGCATCTAGGTAATCTACCATTTTCACTTGAATTATAGCTTCCATTATTTTTCCAGTAATGCTAGTTAAACTGATTGGCCTATAGTTTGCTGGATTACTTCTATCCCCTTTTTTGAATATGGGTGTTATATTAGCATGTTTCCAATCTGATGGTACCACACCCGCAGATAACGATTTCTGGAATATTAAAGTTAAAGGTTGGCTAATAATATCCCTCATCTCTTTTAAGACTATTGGTAAGATGCCATCAGGCCCCTGCGATTTATTTATCATTCACGTGTCGTCAGCAGATGGTAGATTATTCGCGTGTCGTCAATGGATTGTAGATTATTCGTGAGAACCGATTGAGGTGACAGTCATGACAGTTGATATGTTGTGTGTGGACTGTGTACATTTCGTGTACATGTATATTCAACATTTTGTGGATTGCCGTGATTCACATGGTGTTTTCTCTTGGTTGTCAGAAGAAATAATGTGTATCGTCTGTCTGCCACTCAAATATGTAATGTATATTTTTCAATCCTGGTTTTCAATAGAAAATTATTTTTCTGATTTTGATGGATTTAGTCAGATTATAATTGCTGTCTGCTTCTGCTTCGTTTAAATGTATGGTCATGAGGTGATCCGAAACGATGATCTGATTGGTCCTTTGGTTAATGAAGTCAGGTTTGTTTGTAAACACAGACAAATCAATTTGGCACAATTTTCTCAACAGCGTGGCCCAGGGAAAACTTCCCTATAAGGATACTGGGGACGAGGTTCTCAATTCAATTTTCCATTATGAATCTAGTCCCCAGGTGTCACAAGGGGAAGGTTTTCTTGGCCACCTTGTATATTGTGACTCCAGCTTTGTTAGAGATGCTGGCTGGTCTGCTTCTCTGCTGCCTGGAGTGGTTGTGCTGTAAGCTCTGCTGAGTGACATTTTCAATCTCCCTTGATAATTGGTTGAAGCCTCCTCAATCTGTGAGCTGCCTGAGTCAGTCACACTGCTGCAATGGTCCAAATTAGGCTGGCAGGTATCAATAATTGGATATTTGTCAATGCTGTGACCACCAGACAACGCATAGTAGTATATTTGACTTGAAAAAAGTCAACCTTTACTCAGCCATCAGCATATTAGTGAGAGACAAAAAGTATGTCCATGACAGTTATGGACATACTTTTTGTTACTCTTTTGTATTTGTTTGGAGAAGACTTGATTCAAAATAAAAATTATCCACCATGTTAATCTACATCCATCCAAAGTTTTTATTTTTTACCTTATTTTTTGCTTGATTTATGGGACATACTTGACTACACTAGATTTTGTTTACAGTTCCCAATAAAATATGATAAAATGCTAATTATATTTGCCTTTT
Source organism: Paramormyrops kingsleyae (assembly GCF_048594095.1). Taxonomy (NCBI): domain Eukaryota; kingdom Metazoa; phylum Chordata; class Actinopteri; order Osteoglossiformes; family Mormyridae; genus Paramormyrops; species Paramormyrops kingsleyae. Next base: position 21,776,398 of record NC_132805.1, read on the forward strand.
TTAATCCATTGAAACGTAATGGATTGTGTGAAATTTCATCATTTCGACTACTATCCCCAGTATCGAACTGAATCGAATCGTATCATATCACATCGTATCGTGGAAATTTCTTAGGTATCAAAAAAAATTGAACCGTTGGCTTAAGGAATCGATGCTGTATCGTATCGCAAGGAAAGCTGTGATTTACACCCCTAATAGACACTATGTAGTCTGGCATAATGTGAATCAATATCCTGTAATATGTTGTAAAACAAAGCTAGACCATATAATTTCATCCTAAAACCCAGTCAGCACAAGTACTTTGGCGCTACGTCGTTGATACGTTTTTTGAAAGGTCAGAATCTAGTAGCATTTCAGGCATTTGCACATTGGCCCTACGTAGCGGCATTGAAACAGCTCCGTCCAGGCGATGTAATCGTGACATTTTCCGCCTCAACACCGATGAAAACGTGCTAAGCGTCTAAGCGAAACTCCGCAATGATTCCCGACCCTATTATCCTACGTGATCATTTCCCGACCCTATTATTATCCTACAATTGGCAATAATTATTTCAGCGCTTGCTTTAGTGTTGAACACGTATTGATACTAATATATATTATTTATATTATATAAAAAAAATACAAAGGTGTTCGTTAAAAGAGTTTTTATTTAAAAAACAAACAAAATATAAAATGCACACACAAAATATAAAATGCACGTTACAAAAATAAAAAATACAGAAAAATATAAATATTGAAAGAAAAGAACTATCGTACAAGCCTGGTCAGCCTGTCACGAGCCACTCTTTGATGGTTGTTTCAGCTTCAGCCTCATTTGGACTAGACACCAGTGGGTTTCGTAATGCAGACTCTAAAAAACAGAACAGACACAATTCACTTACGTTAGACCTTAAATGTCAATCATGAACAGGTGTGTTTCTTGTTATTCCTTTACGTTGTGATTGTTCACTTGTTATCTGCAGTCTGAAAAAAAGCAATTTTGGGCATTAAAACCAATGAAAACTATGGGAAAGAATTATGTAACATGCATGAGGAGGTTAAATCCATATTGTGTTTAAACCTTTAGGATAAAAACTTTATCCTAAAAGGTCAAATTGTACTTTTGCTTAAACATTGGTTTTACTTACCAGGGTTCCCCCAGTTCTGGCAGAATAAATTTTCATGACTTTTCCAAAAAATTTTCCAGTACCACATGAAAATTTTCAAAAACCCACAAGTTTGCTTTGGTTTGATGATCATTTAGTTTCAGATAGTAATTGTCCTGCCCCGATCGTCCCCTCCTTCTGTGTGCCACGCCCCCTCATTAACCTCGTGTGGAATCCCCGTTTGATCAGCTGTTTCTGGTTGTTGTCATTGTCTTCTGTATTTAGTCCACGTTTCAGTTTGTTTCTCCAGTCCGGTCATTGTAATATCGCTATGTGTTTTCTTGCCTGCCCTTCTTATTTCTTGACTGCCACTCCTCTGTCTGACAGTAATACTGCAATTTTCAGTACAATAATAGCCAATCTGCTTACCTAATAAACACAGACGATAGACAACTGTGCAAATAGCGTTAAATTATTAAGAAAATTAATCCCAATATTAAAATTATACGTACCTTATGATTGGTAGAATGGGAAACTGTGATGAATAAAATTCAAATACGTGAATTCTACGCGGAAATGGATGTTTACCAAGGTAGTTAACTATTGACTTCCACTCGTACATTTCTGTTAGCGCATTTCGGAACAAAGCGGGAAACAAAAATGAACAAGGCTAGTTTCCAAAACTTTTCCATAACTTTTCCTCTCTATCCAAGAATTCCAAAACTTATCCAGGGCCTGGAAAAATTATTTAAAAATTCCAAAACTTTTCCAGGTTTTCCATGACCGCGGGTACCCTGACCCTGATAATAACATCTGTGTTGTTTGTATTCCTCATCTGTGTTTTCTCCCTTCTGCCACACCAGTTTAAATGAACTGCTACCTGGGGAGCAAACACCTTTCCACAGATCCTCTAGCCTGTTTTCTTTAGTGTTTGCCCCCCAGCCAGTGACAGTTTGGAAACCTGGAGGTGACAACAGATGTTTGGTCATACAAAATGTATTACATTACTTTTGGGTAGTGTGTGCGTGTATATACACTCACCTAAAGGATTATTAGGAACACCTGTTCAATTTCTCATTAATGCAATTATCTAATCAACCAATCACATGGCAGTTGCTTCAATGCATTTAGGGGTGTGGTCCTGGTCAAGACAATCTCCTGAACTCCAAACTGAATGTCAGAATGGGAAAGAAAGGTGATTTAAGCAATTTTGAGCGTGGCATGGTTGTTGGTGCCAGACGGGCCGGTCTCAGTATTTCACAATCTGCTCAGTTACTGGGATTTTCACGCACAACCATTTCTAGGGTTTACAAAGAATGGTGTGCAAAGGGAAAAACATCCAGTATGCGGCAGTCCTGTGGGCGAAAATGCCTTGTTGATGCTAGAGGTCAGAGGAGAGTGGGCCGACTGATTCAAGCTGATAGAAGAGCAACTTTGACTGAAATAACCACTCGTTACAACCGAGGTATGCAGCAAAGCATTTGTGAAGCCACAACACGCACAACGTTGAGGCGGATGGGCTACAACAGCAGAAGACCCCACCGGGTACCACTCATCTCCACTACAAATAGGAAAAAGAGGCTACAATTTGCACAAGCTCACCAAAATTGGACAGTTGAAGACTGGAAAAATGTTGCCTGGTCTGATGAGTCTTGATTTCTGTTGAGACATTCAAATGGTAGAGTCAGAATTTGGCGTAAACAGAATGAGAACATGGATCCATCATGCCTTGTTACCACTGTGCAGGCTGGTGGTGGTGGTGTAATGGTGTGGGGGATGTTTTCTTGGCACACTTTAGGCCCTTAGTGCCAATTGGGCATCGTTTAAATGCCACGGCCTACCTGAGCATTGTTTCTGACCATGTCCATCCCTTTATGACCACCATGTACCCATCCTCTGATGGCTACTTCCAGCAGGATAATGCACCATGTCACAAAGCTCGAATCATTTCAAATTGGTTTCTTGAACATGACAATGAGTTCACTGTACTAAAATGGCCCCCACAGTCACCAGATCTCAACCCAATAGAGCATCTTTGGGATGTGGTGGAACGGGAGCTTCGTGCCCTGGATGTGCATCCCACAAATCTCCATCAACTGCAAGATGCTATCCTATCAATATGGGCCAACATTTCTAAAGAATGCTTTCAGCACCTTGTTGAATCAATGCCATTTAGAATTAAGGCAGTTCTGAAGGCGAAAGGTGGTCAAACACCGTATTAGTATGGTGTTCCTAATAATCCTTTAGGTGAGTGTATATGTATATATTATATTTCTTAGTGTCCATGTATTAGCTATGTATAAGGTAGTTTTCTAAAACCATAATCATACCAGTTTGTTCTTAAAGTCAACATTTCCCAACTGCATTTTGATGTTCTTCAGCTCCTCAATGTCTTGCAGTGGAAGTCCGCCATCCTCTGCACACTGAAAAAATTATAGATTCTTATAGAATGACCTGTAAAAAGTATTTTAAAAATCTCTGTAATTGAGTTAATAGTAATTCACTTAGAAATATAACTGGTATGAAATATAAACTTGAATACACCTTGAAACTTTATTAACATTTCCAAAATCAATCTAAAATAATTTAATTAAAATAGATCATAAAGCAATTTTGTACAGTGCACTTACCGTTATTAATGGTGTGTTTGCAGGACTGTTATCCAAAAAGGGAGGTCTTTGGGTAACAATCTCTTTCAGGTGTTAATTAGTTGCAGAAGGATCCTCTCTGTTGCTGTAAGGTCAACAATAGAGAATACAGCATTAAATATTTAGACATACATCGAGACAGATGTAGATTTGTTTTCAACTTATGTGTGCATTGACTTGGTATAAGTTGCCTTGTGGATAACCAAGTTCTTGAAGGAACATCTGTAAGAATAAGACAGTAACAAATTACTCTAAAACCCTAAGCGATCACAATTACTATCTTGTATTATACTGAAAATTGAAAAGCACAAGTATGATCATTTTCAGTATACACATGTTGTCACACCCAGCTCCGTACGATCCTCGTGTGTGCCACGCCCCCTCATTACCTCGTGTCAAGTCCTGATTGTGATCACCTGTGTCCTGTTATTTCTGGCTAGTCTTGTGTATTTAGTCCGCGTCTGAGTACGTCTCGTCAGATCCGTCATTGTAGTGTCAGTGGATGTTCATGCCTGTCTACCCTCCGTTGAAAATAAACCTTGTTTGTCCGTCTTCACGGCTCCGCTCGCCTGCTTTCCGGTGTTCTGTCGATATATGCTGCCTTGTCGAAAAATGCTACCGTAGTGCTAATCAATAGCCCTAACCCTAACTCTTACCCTAACCCCCAAAAACCCCCAAAGCCCTTACCTTAACCCTAACCCTAACCCCTAAAACCTAACCCTAATCCCAACACGGTGGAACTGCACATGCGCAGAAAGGCTCTATAGCACGTCTCGATAGGTAGTATTTTTCGACAGAACACCGGCTCGCCTGCCCCCCAACCCTGACACACATATTTGGAGAGTAATCTTACACCATAGTAATACAACTCAAATTAATAGTACATACAAACACATCACACAAAAGGTCGAGCATGCATGGTAATGTTAGCATAGCCATAGATGTTAAATGGTTAAAGTGCAATAAAAAGTTTGTAACAATAAATAATCAAAACACGATTGTTAACTTATATTAATTTGTATAATCAAAAACAAAAAAAAAATCATTTAGATCATTCTGTAACTATTTAAGAAAGAAATGATTTTCAACCTACCTTTCCCACCAAGCGTACGCAACGGAATAGACTTTTCTTTTTTTCTTGTCTTTTAAAGCTGGTTTAACAGGGAACAAAATATCTTTTAAAACCATGTTCCTCAACCACTGGGCCACAAAGGCTACAGGGGTGCGTTTCCCAAACAATGACAGAAGTTAGCATTAACGATGCATCGTACTATGGTAGTTCAAACTAAGCAACATCCAAAGTACGACTGTTTCCCAAAACCGTTGTACCACAGTAGTTCGAACCACGTTGGTTAATTAGTTGGGACTTCCGTAGTTCGAAGTTCGAACTACCATAGTTCCAGCGCTGATTGGTCAGACTCACAGCGAGTCGTGCGCAACAACTAACAAACTACTTTCACAGCCGGTCGCATACGAAAACTCGTGAACTGTGTAATATCATATAAATATATAATAATCACACACACACACATATGTAGGGAGCAGCGCCCCCTGTGACTCCTGTGCCTACAGCTCCGCCCACCAATAATATGAAAAATAGCAATCGCGCCAAAATAATGCGACGCTTCTTGGAGTGGTAAACAGAAGAACTTTTAGCTATGACACTGCATTTTGTGAAAGACGCTCCATCTGTAATTACGTTGATTGCAGATCATTGTCTTTCAGTCACATTACGAACACTTACAAATTCCTGGTCCGATGTTGTTGCTTACAGAATGTTAGTGGCTGACTGGAATAAACAGGTGCGTGTAATATCCAAACATCACAGACGTCATTTCCCCAGTGCAAGGCATGGATTCATATCTGGCCGCTGTAGTGTCATTCTGCTCTTCCATTATGGCAATGACAGCTGTCAGTGAATAAGGAGTACTTCATCAAAGTGCTGTACTCTTTTCTAAGGCGACTGTTGTCCCTCTTAAGTTATGTGTGTAATGAAGAAACTGCACAACACCCAATGGTCTGCATAGGGCTACAAATACACACATGTACACATACAAGGGATAATGGTCTCCTACTTCCCAGGACGAAACTCAGCACCATGGGTGATCGGGCTTTCTGTTCTGCTGCCCCTCAACTATGGAACACCCTCCCAGACCATTTGAGGGCACCACGGACTATTGAAAACTTCAAAAAAGGACTTAAGACCATTCTTTTTAATAGAACTTATGGATTTTAATTATTTTTGCAGGTTACAGGTTTATTAATTATTAATTATTTACCTGATTGTTTTTATTGTTGTTTTAATAGGTGTTTTTCATCATTTTTTTTAGGATGACATTCTGTGGCACTTTGAGATTTATTTTAAATGTAAAGTGCGTTACAAATAAAATTTATTATTATTATTTATTACTATTATTTTTGGGTTTCATTATTTTTGTCATGCCCAGCTCCCTGCGATCCTTGTGTGTGCCACGCCCACCTCGTTATCTCGTGTTTATGCCTGATTGTTCTCAACTGTTGCTCGTTAAACTCAGTTTGTCTTGTGTATTTAGTCCTCGTCTGAGTCAGTCTTCCCCAGACTTGTCATTGATGTTTGCTGTCGTGCTTCCCCGGTCCTGTTACCTGAATAAATCCCCGTTCTACCCTGCTTCCTGGCTCCTCTCCCCTGCTTGCCGGCTAGCGAACGTGACAGAATGACAAGTCTCCGTAAAGACGCACCGCAGCGGGAGGACGATCCCTGGCTCCTCCTGCTGCTTGAGGTGGCGTATTAGCGCGAGCTGCTGGAGATCCACGGGGATCCCGGCTTGTTCGCCCTGACGGAGGAAAGCTGGGATCTCCTCCAGGAGGTTACCCCATGCACCGAGGAGCGCATAATGGGGGAAGTGCGCTCCCTCCTGTAACAACTGGTTGACCGGGTAAGAGAGAAGCGGCTCCGGCCACTCTCCTGCACGGAGGTAACCCCGCCCCCACCTACCGGTCCCGGTCAGCGCAAAAAGAAGAGGCGAAGGGGGAAAGGGGAGGAAGCCGCCCCGACGCTCTTCCTGGGCTTTTCCCCGCCTGTGCAGCTCTACTGGGCACCGAGGAAAAGCCACCTCCTATGGAGGCTTACTTCTATCGGCAGGAACGTCTGGGGCACGGAGGGATACGTGCTGTAAGAGACGGCATTCCCCGGGTCCCTAAAGCCCTTAAAGGGGCAGTCCCTGGCTTACCTGCTCCGGACCTGCCTGCTCCTGACCTGCCAGCAGCACCGGCTGCTGCTGCCACCGCACGGCCCGCGGCAACGCCTGCTGCTGCTGCCGCCGCACATCTGGGGCTGTGGTCAGCAGCACAGGGCTGCCACAGTTACTTGAAGTGCAACTCTGAGTCGTGCCATATGCAGAAGTTCTCTGACACTGCAATTGTAGGCTGTATAAAGGATGGGCAGGAGGCTGAGTATAGGAGCCTTGTGGAGGACTTTGTGGGATGGTGTAGAACCAACCAGCTGCTGCTGAACATCACCAAAATGAAAGAAATGGTGGTAGACTTCAGGAGGTCTGCCTCTACATTGCCGTCTGTCACCATTCATGGGGTGAATGTGGAGACTGTCAGTACATACAAGTGCCTGGGGGCACACCTTGACAATAAACTGGACTGCTCTGCCAATACTGATGCACTTTACAAGAAAGGGCAGAGCAGGCTCTCTCTCCTTAGTAGTCTGGGGTCCTTCAATGTCTGCAGCAAACTCCTGCTTATGTTCTACCAGTCTGTCATGGCCAGTGTCCATTTCTATCCTGTGGTATGTTGGGAGGGCAGCACTAGGAAGAGGGTTGCTGGACAACTGGACAGGCTGGTGAGAAAAGCTAGCTCTGTGGTGGGCATGGAGCTGGAGTCACTGACATCAGTTACAGATAAGAGGACCCTGAGCAGATTACTCTCAATATTGGACAATGACTGCCACCCACTGCATACCACTTTCCCAAACAGAAGAGCATGTTCAGTAGTAGGCTCCTGTCTCTGTCATGCAAAACAGACAGGCTCAGACGGTCCTTTGTCCCTAGGGCCATACAGCTTTTCAACGTCACATGGAAGGGGAGGAGTGTGAAGGACTTAAGTGTGTAGACCTGTACGGCACATGGCCCTCTATATCATGCTTTCATCTGGATGCCTGACTTTTATATCTAACTTTACTGTAATTGCACATGTAGCAGGGTTAAAATATTTTGTTTATTTCATGTTTCATTTGTTTTTATGACTAGGTGACAGAGGTGTGTTGCTGTGCATAGTATTGCTTTTGTTCTTTTGTTTTGATGTACATAAGGGTTATATCGGGCCATTCACTAGGGCTGTATACCTTGGAGAACCTGGCGATACGATACATACCTCGATACACAGGTCACGATTCGATACGTACCTCGATACAGAGCTGTCTCGATATGATTTGATACAATGTGACACGATGCGATACGATTCAATAAAAATACATGGGCCAGAGCCAATTAGTTAATGCTGAACACATTTACTCAACAAACAGAACTCAATTTATTGAAGACAAAAGTGCATTATAACAAAGTGCATTTTGCTTAAATATTTGCAACTTTAAGTGCTCTGATTAATTGTACACAAATTGTATTAATCTGGAAATTACCACAAGTCAACATTTAACTTTCCAAGGGTACAGTCTGAGCTCACACAAGCACAAAATCTTCTTCTTATTATTCTTAACTTCTTATTAAATCTTCTTATAATTCTTTTTTGTGACACCAGGTACTGCCATTACATATTTCACTATGAAATCACTTAAATGCTATATCTTGCTTTAACATTTGGCACAACAACAAATCTACCTCATAACAGGATGGATTTTTAAAATCTTAAGGCTAAACCAGGTTTGTCCTCAAAAAGGCAGGTTGAACAAAAATCACTGCAGCAACAAAACAATAACCTGAGGATACTCTTGGTAATGCTAGCTTTATCCTATGACTTAAGATTTTTGTTCAAAAACAGAAGTTGGTCAACATGCTTTGAGCTTAGTACACTTCTCTGTGCTGTTACGATATCGCCTGCCGTAGAGAAAACGCGCTCTGAGGAGACACTAGTCCCTGGAATGCACAGGTACACTTTGGCAAGGCGTGACATTAGTGGATATTCATTCTGGTGCTCTTTCCACCAACTGAGTGGACTTCCCTCAGCAAGAGACAGGGGTGGTGCCTCCTTGTACCTTGACATCTCCTCTTCTGCCTGGGCCTGTGTGGTTCTGTGTCTCACCACAGGACCTGCACTGTAAGTTGAACCAAGCAGATCAGCCAAACAGCACAAGTCCTTTTTCTTCTTGGGTGGTGGGCTGGCAGGAATGTCATCCTTGTCTTCCACATGATTGTCCTCCTCTCCTGGTATCACTTCAGCCTCTTCCTATTATGCAAAATACAGATTTTTTATCAATAAACCCATAGTTAATTCTATAAAGAGCATATTCAAAGACATATAATAGTTAGTTTGCCTTTTATTTAATGCGATGAACTGACAAACCTTTACAATATATTGTTTTGCTAGTATAGTGCTTTACATGAAGTATATGTTTGAAACCATTTAGTTTTTTTAAGCTCTAACATACTATTATGAATTTGAAATTATGAACTGAATATTTCGTTTTATTACACTTAGTGTATATATGTGTGTGTGTGTGTGTGTGTGTGTGTGTGTGTGTGTGTGTGTGTGTGTTTGTTTTTCATGTTTTTTAACCATGTAATGCTAATGTTAATGACACAGTGAAAGGGCTTACCTGAAATAGTTCTTGAATTCTTCGAGCTTCTGCAGTGATATTTCCTCTCGTTCATCATCAGGAAGGAAGGGCAAAGCTTTGAATCTTGGATCGAGTGCTGAACATACATACATGGTCTCTTTCTGCTGATCCATGTACCTCTTGCTCAAATCTTGGCAAATAGCCGCTTTGATTTCTTTCACTATCTCACTATCTGCTCTGCTCTCTTGGAAATCCTGGATGAGCTGAGCATGAAGAGGGGCCACAACTGACAGTGTTGGAGAGCTTTCTTTTGACATTACAAGAGTAGCAATTTTCATGGGCTTCATTGCATCCACTTTCTCCTCCGCAGATGTAATGTCCGACTCACATAGGGTGCAAACTTCTTTCTCGGTTTTCCTAAGCTCGTTGGACAGAAGAGCAGCGGAGACAGCGGGTTGCTGCTCAAGAAAGCGCTCGAGCATATCATGCGCGCTATTCCAGCGCGTCACAACATCAGTGATCAGTTTATGTTCAGGCAACTCGAGCAACTTCTGCTTCTGTCGAAGTACGTAGCTGGCTGTGGTACTGCGCTTAAAAAAGGTGGATATCCGTCTAACATGTCCCAATAAACGAGCGACAGCAGGAAGCTTCAGTGCACGCTGCGAGGCCAGGTTTAAAGTGTGAGCGAAGCACCTGAAATGGCGAAAAAGGCATCCCTGCCTTAGAATGCATGCCGGTGTTCCGACGAGTTGAGCTTTTAAGGGTTTTTTGGGGGTCAGGGGTTTTTTAGGGGTTAGGGTTAGGGTTTTAGGGGTGTTTTGGGGGTTAGGGTTTTAGGGGTGTTTTGGGGGTTAGGGTTTTAGAGGTTTTTTGGTTTTTTTGGGGGTTAGGGTTAGAATTTTACGGGTTTTGGGGGGCTATTGATTAGCACTACGGTAGCCTTACTCGACAAAGTAGCTCAACTCGTTTCAGATCAGCGACCAATCGGTCATTTAGAGACAGGCATGCATTCTACGGCAGGGATGCCTTTTTCGCCATAACACCGGCAAGCTCCGCTGCGACGCTCATATTTGCGGCGTTGTCAGTCACAATAGCTGGGTCTTTGGATACGAGGTCCCACTCCTCCAGCGCCGCTTTCAGTAACTCTGCAATGTTTGACCCAGTATGGCTCTCGTGCATGGCTCGCGTTTGTGAAACGTGCAACATCAGTTCCCACTCCTCGTCAACGTAATGGCAAGTGATTGTAACAAAAACTTCCGTGGCTCGCGATGTCCACCCGTCACAAGTCAGTGCCACTCGTGGGGCAGAACTCAGGGCTGACTTAACATTGTCTTTGACTTTGTCATATATTCTCGGTACTGCTTTGTCAGTCATGTAGCTGCGGGTAGGGATCACGTAACGGGGATCTAACGTGTTGATCATAAACTATAAAGCGAAAGCCTGTGTTCTCGACAACACTGTAGGGACATAAACCTTTGCAAATATAATGCACCACAGACTCCGTAATCTTCTGTGCACGGACTGAGTTAGATGGAAGCTTGGATGTTGCGTTGTCCAAAGTAGTTTGCGTTGGGTCCCGTGTTTTTTTGGGCTGCGGCGAAGCTAGCTTGTCTGCATGGTGTCTTTGCAGGTGGGCGCGCAGGTTAGTTGTATTACCGGTGTAGCGTATAGAAGCCTAGCTGGCAATGCTTGCAGATTGCATTTGTTTTATCGATCCCTTGGTTTCCTTCCTTTGCTTTAAAACCAAAATGTGTCCAAACATCTGCCCTTAGGGACAACGGCGCTTTTAAAATCTTCGACATTTTCCATGAGTTTTTTTAAACTCGCGGGCGCCGCTGCGCCCCCTAATGGCTGGGCGGAGTATCGATACTAAGGGCTAGAATGTCGATACTGTATCTTTTTTTATTATATCGGTATGTATCTAAGAATCGATATTTTGAGCACACCCCTACCATTCACTGTAATGTATATTGGGTTGAAGGGGACTTAGTGGAAAGTGGTTTACCTGGAGACTGTTAGGTAAGAGAGCAGGGATTGGGCTGGTAATCTTTGATTTATTGTGATTGGACAAAACTTCCGGGTGAGGTGCGTACGGAAGAGGATTAGGGCCACCATGAAAATATTATTTGAATTCTGACTTTAATCTCAGAATTCTGACTTTAATCTCAGAATTCTGACTTTAATCTCAGAATTCTGACTTTTTTCTCAGAATTCTGACTTTAATCTCAGAATTCTGACTTTAATCTCAGAATTCTTACTTTTTTTTCTAAACTCAGAATTCTGAGATTAAAGTCAGAATTCTGAGATTAAAGTCAGAATTCTGACATTAAAGTCAGAATTCTGAGAAAAAAGTCAGAATTCTGAGATTAAAGTCAGAATTCAAATAATATTTTCATGGTGGCCCTAATCCTCTTCCGTAGGTGCGCGCTCTTTTGGAGGAGAGGGAAAAATAAGAAGAGGGACGGAGAGTCGTGTTTTTAGGGAACACCTAAAAAAGTAAAAAATTGTTCATCTATCTCCAGCCTAAGGGAATAGATAGAGTTTAAGGTGTCGGCTAGACATTTAAACGAGTTAACTCGAGTAAACGTAAATGGGCAGTCAATAGTGGTGAGGTCGTGCTAGACAGAAAGCATTCAGCCAAGCTGAAGACTAACGTCCTGCAGTTAGCCACGGGCTGAGGTGAGGACATTGCTGTGGTACTTTACTCGGCGTAGAAGAACCATCATCCACCTACAGAAGGGGGACGTGGAAATCTCTGTTGGGATCGACGACTCCTGGAACTGAGGGGAAAGAAGCTGCGTTGGCGCAACACGCTGCCGGACACCGCCCGCCCCTCGCTTTCCTCCTAACACGACGAGGTAATGAAGTCTATACTTTTATGGGCTCAACAGAGCGAAGCGGCTGTGCTAATTTGTGCCCTCCACGATCACAAGCAACGAACAGGCCTGCAACGTAGAACTCTGGTTACTGGTTCGAACTCAATATCACATTTATGGTGAATGTGCAATTTTGTAAATTTGGTTTAAATAGGTGTATAAGCTAGGTACTTCATTTTAAGTTAACGGGCAAATGCGAAGAAGTCCAGGGTATTTTGTTTAACTATCTTTTTATTTCCGGTTAGTAACCATTGTTTAAGTAAAGAGTGGTTGAATTTATTATATGCTCTTGTGTCGTGTCGGTTTGTTCTGAGTGCCTTCGTTTGTAATATGTGTATGGGTATACATATAACTAATCCCCGACGGCTATAGTTAGTAAATTTGGGAAATATATTTAGGTAAAAGAACTCAAGGGGCACCCCTTTTGAGGTTTGTGTGTAGCCTAGCCCACACGGTGTGGAAGAGGGGTGCTACACACACAATTGTTATGTTTATTTTGTTAATTTTTCCTTACTGCAATGGCACACAATTGATATTTTCCTTTGTATTTTTTGAAGTATGTATGTATGTGTGAATGTCATACATCTGTGCGCCTATGTGCATGTATACTGTGTATAAGGTACTGGACACCTAAATTTCCTTCTGGATAAATGAAGTATCTCTGTCTGTGTCTGTCTGTCTGTCTGTCTGTCTGTCTGTCTATCTATCTATCTATCTATCTATATTGAAGGCACAGCAGGAACTGCAGGACAGAAACAGGAATAACAGGGACAGGGCACCACAGGGACTACTGGGCAAGAGGGTGACAAAGGGGCTGCAGGACAGGAGCAGAGACTGGAACAGAAACAAAAGGGTGTCGTGGTTACCGCAGATCAAAAACTGGAAATAGGGGGGTACCGTGGTTTTCCTCCGCCAGGCTGCAACAGGAAAGATTCCTGGGCAGGTGACGTCAGGCAGATGGGCACCGTGGATGATGTGCCCCTCTCTGGGAGACACTGACTCAGCCAGCCCTTCTCCTGGACCCCAGCTGATACCGGTGACCACCCTGGACCCTGGGACTGGAGCAACCCAAGCCTTAGGCAGAGGCAAGGGCCCACAGAGCAGGGATCAGGGTCAGGCCAAGGGGATCCCACTCTAAGGGTTGATTTATACTTGATGCTTATAAAGCATAGGCATATACATCATGGCCACCACGTGTTTTCTGCGTTGATTCCACACATCACCTATGCACCTACGTGAGGAATTACAGTTTTTCTCAGTCGCTTTCATGCAATTTCCCCATTAGAAACACCATTCTCACCACTCTTAATGCAGCTCTCAAAACAGTAATATAGTCTCCCACAGAAATGAGCATTTCTCATCTGACTTTAATTCATCAAAACAGTTCAGACATTCATCACTGAGAGTTGCAGGTCTCTCACTCGTTTTGATACTGTCACGCAATGCATTAGTGTCATCAATCGAATCATTTTAAACTTCTTTCAGGTATGTAGTAAAGAGTAAGGCCAATCACACACTGTCAGTGGTAACAATAAAATTGGTCTTCAATTGAAAATAAGTGGAATTACATGTTCTCGGATAAGATTCACTTGAAACAAAGAGAAACACATGTTAACAATCTTATATCAGAGGGGAATATCATGCCACTAGATTGCATTTAGACAAGCATATATACACTAACCTAAAGGATTATTAGGAACACCATACTAATACAGTGTTTGACCCCCTTTCGCCTTCAGAACTGCCTTAATTCTACGTGGCATTGATTCAACAAGGTGCTGAAAGCATTCTTTAGAAATGTTGGCCCATATTGATAGGATAGCACCTTGCAGTTGATGGAGATTTGTGGGATGCACATCCAGGGCACGAAGCTCCCGTTCCACCACATCCCAAAGATGCTCTATTGGGTTGAGATCTGGCGACTGTGGGGCCATTTTAGTACAGTGAACTCATTGTCATGTTCAAGAAACCAATTTGATATGATTCGAGCTTTGTGACATGGTGCATTATCCTGCTGGAAGTAGCCATCAGAGGATGGGTACATGGTGGTCATAAAGGGATGGACATGGTCAGAAACAATGCTCAGGTAGGCCGTGGCATTTAAACGATGCCCAATTGGCACTAAGGGGCCTAAAGTGTGCCAAGAAAACATCCCCCACACCATTACACCACCACCACCACCAGCCTGCACAGTGGTAACAAGGCATGATGGATCCATGTTCTCATTCTGTTTACGCCAAATTCTGACTCTACCATTTGAATGTCTCAACAGAAATCGAGACTCATCAGACCAGGCAACATTTTTCCAGTCTTCAACTGTCCAATTTTGGTGAGCTCGTGCAAATTGTAGCCTCTTTTTCCTATTTGTAGTGGAGATGAGTGGTTCCCGGTGGGGTCTTCTGCTGTTGTAGCCCATCCGCCTCAAGGTTGTGCGTGTTGTGGCTTCACAAATGCTTTGCTGCATACCTCGGTTGTAACGAGTGGTTATTTCAGTCAAAGTTGCTCTTCTATCAGCTTGAATCAGTCGGCCCATTCTCCTCTGACCTCTAGCATCAACAAGGCATTTTCGCCGACAGGACTGCCGCATACTGGATGTTTTTCCCTTTGCACACCATTCTTTGTAAACCCTAGAAATGGTTGTGCGTGAAATTCCCAGTAACTGAGCAGATTGTGAAATACTCAGACCGGCCCATCTGGCACCAACAACCATGCCACGCTCAAAATTGCTTAAATCACCTTTCTTTCCCATTCTGACATTCAGTTTGGAGTTCAGGAGATTGTCTTGACCAGGACCACACCCCTAAATCAACATGAAGCAACTGCCATGTGATTGGTTGATTAGATAATTACATTAATGAGAAATTGAACAGGTGTTCCTAATAATCCTTTAGGTGAGTGTATATGGTGTAAGTAAAATTGAGGGGCAGGCAGCAGTGAAGAGGTGAGTGAGACCACCTCAGCGGCCCCACCCACCAACCTCTGAGTAGTGCCCCCACCCGCCAAGGCCCTGTGTGTATACTGATATGTGATGACTAAAGTGCAATTAAAACAAGGGGAGGCAGAGGGCCGCGCAGCACAGCGAGTAAGGCCATGTGGATGGCCCCCTCACCGCAGCATGCACGGCACATTCCCACCCCGAGATCCTACATGCGTGCGTGGCATGTTATGTGAGTGAGGGGGGAGAGGGGATGGGATTCATGATACCAGTGGGAAGCTTACTACCCCCTGGCAGAAGAGAGCCAGCTAACCAGCTGGCTCATTAGGCACCCCAGCCCCCCACCGCGGCATGGGATGGAGCGGACCCAGGGCGGAGCTTACTACCCACCGAGGAAACGGCCAGGCCCCGGGCACCAGAGCCCCAGACCCCCCCACCCAAGCCCGCACCGAAGAGGCCAACCACCCATCCCAGGGCTAGCCCCCGGCACCCCAGACCCCACGCCCCATGACCGCCGGGCAGCACCCGCCCAAGTCCCCCCCACCACCACCAGCCAGGGCAGACACCCAGACATCACAGGACGGCAGCCACAGCCCCCAGCTCCAAGAAGCCACTAGCCGCCCACAGTTCGGGGGCCCAACCCCGCCACCCGCCAGAACCCCGAGGAGACGAGACCACAGCCGACCACCCCCCCTATGTAATAGAATTGGCCAGAATGGACCAGAGAGAATCCAATTTGCCCAATTGATTTTTTTGGAGGGAATCAGACATTCTCTCCAGACTTATGTGGTCTAGAATTAAATTTCTATACTGAGTAACACAAATTATTTTTTGATTTCCAGTTCATGAAGATAGTTTTCTTTGCAATGCCTAAGGCAGTAAGGCTCATGTGCACTTTATTTTCTTCCATATCTAATACACTTGCATCACCTAAAATGCACAATGTAGGTGAGGTTGGGATATAGCAATTAAACCAAATTGATAGATCCTCACATATGCTTTGCCAGAACTTCTGAACTGGGGTGCAGTACCATATGGCATGCATGTAGTTCTCCACAAATTCACCTGAGCAGTGGGTGCATAGGTTTGAGTGGATAAGGCCCATTTGGAACATCCTTTGTCCTGTATAATGAGTTCTATGCAGAGTTTTGTATTGTATCAGCTGTAAGTTCGGGTTTTTAGTCATTTAAACATATTTCTTTCCAAAAGTTTTGATCTGAATCAATGGATAGATCTTTCTCTCATTTTAAGATTGGAAAGGAAATTGAGTCATCCATTTTTGACAATAGCTTATACATTTTTGACAATAGTTTGGGGCTAGAAAAGGATACTTACCAAGTTCACAGACTCTGCATCCACTTTAGCCTACAAGGCCAAAAATATGTAAATGTTAATACGAGCTTGCCGGTGTCTCTACCATCCCTAGTTTTCACAACTCTTATTATTAACTATTTTTCCAATATATTGCTAACTTTGTGTCATTAGCCTTAACGTAATGGATAAAAGTTACAGCTAGCCGCAAGTACATTAACAGCTGAAGGCAAGCTTAAATTTGCATTTTCCAGAACAGATCGCTTAACAAAAACTGAATAAAAAAATATGACTTCCCAGACAGCAAGCAGCGTTGGCCCAGAACGTTTATGAAATTCTGTTTTTTTTTCTATTTTTACATTACAGTCCCAATCTCAGATGAAACTTTCTTTACATCCCAGCCCAAAGTAATTTGTATAGTATAAATAAGGAATAAATATGAGTAATTGGTGCAAGTTTGGTGCATGTAGCATTTTCCCAGCTAGAGTTAGACCGGGGGTGGAATTCTGTGGCAGGGTGGCTTGCTATAAAATGCCCCCCCAGCTAGAATCTTTTCCTTATGGCCCAGCCAAAAGTAATTCATACAGCATATATAAGGGATATATATGAGTAACTGGTGCAAGTTTAGTGCATGTAGCATTTTCTCAGCCAGAGTTAGACAGGGGGGGCATTCTGTGGCAAGGTGGCTTGCTATAAAATGCCCCCCAGCTAGAATCTTTTCCTTATGGCCCAGCCCAAAGTAATTCATACAGCATAAATAAGGGATAAATATTAGTGACTGGTGCAAGTTTGGTGCATGTAGCAGTTTCCCAGCCAGAGTTAGACAGGGGGGGGCGTTCTGTGGCAAGGTGGCCTGCTATAAAATGCCCCCCCTCTTGAGTCTTTTCCTTATGGATGGACAATTTGCAATACGACCAAAAGAGGGGAGAAAAAGTCACTGCGTCTTATGGTCCGAATATTGCTCTGCTCACATGCTTTAACCCTCTGGGGTCGAATGCATAGTTGGCGACGCAGCGTACTTCTCGCGTCTATTTCAGTTTATCTCTCGCTGAAATCTTAATGTAGAATCATGAAAAAATGCTGGCTAAATCCGTAATCTGTCTTCTTTTCAAAACGTCCATTGTCGGAAGTATTACAGTTTTTAAAATTAGGTTAAATCGGCAAAAAATTAAACTATGTCCCCTTACTTTGTTTTACCTGCATCGGGGGCGTGTAGTACCGCTGTCACCTGAAGATCGCTATTCACATTCTAAACAGCCGCATTCGCGCGTATTCAAATCACATTCGCATGGTAATTTGGTGAACAACGCAACGGTGAAACACGATACAAATACATCCCCATCAGCGCCATAAAACGGGGGAGGGATGTGGCCAGGTGTCAATGGATCATTCATACACATGAAAGTTTTTTGTTACTGAAGTGTCTCCTTGTTTCTTTGTACTTTTATTGTTTTTTACTGACTTTATTTGTTAATAACAGTGATAATGGTTCTTAATGCTGCTGTTGACTACTGTTCACTGTACATGGTTGACGTAAAATATTGTAGGACACTACAGGGTGGGCCATTTATATGGATACACCTTAATAAAATGGGAATGGTTGGTGATATTAACTTCCTGTTTGTGGCACATTAGTATATGTGAGGGGGGAAAACTTTTCAAGATGGGTGGTGACCATGGTGGCCATTTTGAAGTCGGCCATTTTGGATCCAACTTTTGTTTTTTCAATAGGAAGAGGGTCATATGACACATCAAACTTATTGGGAATGTCACAAGAAAAACAATGGTGTGCTTGGTTTTAACATGACTTTATTCTTTCATGAGTTATTTACAAGTTTCTGACCACTTAGAAAATGTGTTCAATGTGCTGCCCATTGTGTTGGATTGTCAATGCAACCCTCTTCTCCCACTCTTCACACACTGATAGCAACACCGCAGGAGAAATGCTAGCACAGGCTTCCAGTATCCGTAGTTTCAGGTGCTGCACATCTCGTATCTTCACAGCATAGACAATTGCCTTCAGATGACCCCAAAGATAAAAGTCTTAAGGGGGTCAGATCGGGAGACCTTGGGGGCCATTCAACTGGCCCACGACGACCAATCCACTTTCCAGGAAACTGTTCATCTAGGAATGCTCGGACCTGACACCCATAATGTGGTGGTGCACCATCTTGCTGGAAAAACTCAGGGAACGTGCCAGCCTCAGTGCATAAAGAGGGAAACACATCATCATGTAGCAATTTCGCATATCCAGTGGCCTTGAAGTTCCCATTGATGAAGAATGGCCCCACTATCTTCCCACTAAATTGATGGTATGGTGTGGTATATGGGGTACAAAGATAGTGGGGCCATTCAAACCTCAAGGCCACTGGCAATTGTCTATGCTGTGAAGATACGAGATGTGCAGCACCTGAAACTACGGATACTGGAAGCCTGTGCTAGCATTTCTCCTGCGGTGTTGCTATCAGTGTGTGAAGAGTGGGAGAAGAGGGTTGCATTGACAGTCCAACACAGCACATTGAACACATTTTCTAAGTGGTCAGAAACTTGTAAATAACTCATGAAAGAATAAAGTCATGTTAAAACCAAGCACACCATTGTTTTTCTTGTGACATTCCCAATAAGTTTGATGTGTCACATGACCCTCTTCCTATTGAAAAAACAAAAGTTGGATCCAAAATGGCCGACTTCAAAATGGCCACCATGGTCACCACCCATCTTTTTCCCCCTCACATATACTAATGTGCCACAAACAGGAAGTTAATATCACCAACCATTCCCATTTTATTAAGGTGTATCCATATAAATGGCCCACCCTGTATTTGGTTCAGAATCTTTTTTTTCTTCATTTCCCTCCCCTACAACTAGGTGCGTCTTATGGTCTGAAAAATACGGTAATTTGTTACTGTCTTGTTCTTACAGATATTCCTTCAAGAACTTTGTTACCCACAGGGCAATGTATACCAAGTCAATGCACACGTAAGTTGAAAACAAATCTACATCTCGATGTATGTCTAAATATTTAATGTTGTATTCTCTATTGTTGACTTTACAGCAACAGAGAGGATCCTTCTGCAAATGTTGGGGGAGGCCCTCACGGCTCCTGCTCTGGCGCCCGAGGCCCCCGCGCCCGTGGCTCCTGCTCTGCCCCCCGAGGCGCCTGCGGCTCCTGCTCTGGTGCCCGAGGCCGAGGAGCTGGTCCCGGCTCCGCCCGCAGCTGCGCCACCCGAGGTCCCGGCCCAGGGTCCACCCATGCCCGAGATCCCGCCCAGGCTCCGCTTGTGCCACGCCCATCGGCTCCAGTCCCGGCAGCCAACACGCCGCCCCACGAATGTCTCACCCTGATGGCCGAAGGTCCAGACTCCCCAGCTCCAGCGGCCGACGCGCTGACCCATGAGGGTCCAGACTCCCCGGTCCCTGTTCCCTCGGCCTCAGTCCCCCCCGGTCCCTGCTCCCTCGGCCTCAGTTTCAGTCCCCGAGGTAGTCCCTGACGACCTGACCCTAGCTCTTTCCTCCACAATGGAGTCGGAGGAGAAGCTGGAGTGGGACCCCTCGGGGATCACCCTGACCTTGCCCGTGGATTCCTCCAGGCAGTCACCCCAACTGCCGGCACCTCATCGCGGCGGTTCACGGCCAGGTTGCCGCCTCTTGGTCTCTCGAAAAGGGAGGGGGCACCGACATCGGGGTAGACTCCCGGAGTCCCCTTTCCTTTCCCAGGCTCCGGCTAGGCGATTTGCCCCAGCCTCGCCCAGGGCACCTCGACGGCCTGCGGGCCCCTCGCCTGCGGCTCTCCCCTCGGCTCCCACCTCGCCATCTCCACCAGCCCCTTTGCCTGCTTCCTCGCCACCCTCAGCCCCTGTTCTGGCCCCACAGAGACCTGCTGCCCAAGCGTGCCCTACTTCCCTTCCACCGAAGGTCCCCTCTGCTCCCTGTCGCCCCCTGCCCTTGGATCCCTTGTCCCCTGTGTTCACTCCCCATCCTGTTTCACCGTCGTTCCCCTTGAGTTCCTTCGTGCCCTCCATGTTTGCTCCTCGTCCCTCTGTGCCTTTGCTCCCCTCTGGTCCCTTTGTGCCCCCCATCCCTCTGTGCCTTCGTCTTTGGTTGGTTCCTTTGTGCCCCCTGTGTCTCTTCTGTGTCCCTTGGTGCCTTTGTCCCCTTTTGGTTCCTTTGTGCCTCCTGTGTGTCCTTCTCGTCCCTTTGTGTCCACATCCCCTGCTAGTCCCTATGTGTCTCCTGAAGGTGTGCCGCCAGGTAT
This sequence comes from Paramormyrops kingsleyae, assembly GCF_048594095.1. Classification (NCBI taxonomy): domain Eukaryota; kingdom Metazoa; phylum Chordata; class Actinopteri; order Osteoglossiformes; family Mormyridae; genus Paramormyrops; species Paramormyrops kingsleyae. The sequence continues at coordinate 21,797,227 of NC_132805.1, forward strand.
GGTCCCTCCGTTGTTGCCTGTAGTGTCCCCGGGTCCTATGTTTCCTTTTTTGGTGCCCTTGTGTGTGTCTGCGTTCCCTGTGGTGTGTCGTTTGTTTGAGTTGGTCTCATTGTGCCAGTTCTGTGTGTCCGTGTTGTTCCCCGTGGTGCGTTGATGTTGTTCTATTTGTCTCTCCAGGTGCCGTTGTGTCCCTGTTGCTCCGCTCCCCTTAGGTACACCCAGAGTGCACGCCTTTGGGGGGGGGGGGGGGGTCCTGTCATGCCCTGATCGTCCGCTCCTCTCGTGTGCCACGCCCCCTCATTAAACCCATGTGGATTCCCCCGTGTTTTACAGTATTCATTAGTAATACCTGTATATGCTAATTTATTAATTGACAATTGTAATTTTTTGATAGTAAATGTAATAATAGAATATTAAGATCTGCAATGACAAAAGATTGTTTTCCTGCTCCAGTTAAGAGTATTATCTACAAAATTTTCAAAGACTGAAACTATCAAAGTTAGATCTATATTTTTGTCCTTTCCTCTGTTACCCAAAATGAAAGAAGTCAACTTTAAAACGATTAATGAGATTTACCCATTTAAACAATTTTTAAAAATGAGATTTAATTTAGATGACTTGGAAGATTTATGCTCTTTCTGTGATGAGAGTGAAACCCAGGAACATTCATTTTTAGACCAACACTTTTTGGTCTACTCTAATTGTTTCATTTCACAATATGTAATACCACACTTAGAGTTTCTCACCATTAGGATTGGGGTTTTCCTTGAAGAGAAGGATACTGAACAATATTATTTTAATTGCAAAATTTTATTTACATACATGTAGATATATGAAGGTGCTCCCCAATTTTGTAGCTTTTAAAATTGATTTAGTTTTATTTGTTAATTCTTTAAAGAAGAACTACTTATGCTGCCATAGCCATATCTGCCGGAGCATTGCACTTCATATTGCACCCATTTAACTTTTAGCACTGCCTATAGTCTCCCTTACTTTGACTAATTGCATTTATTTCCACCACCTTCTCCTGGGGGGTGCTGCCTGGAGCCCTCAATCGATCAAGATGTACAGCACACCCTGCAACATGTGACGTCGCCACTACCAATGACGACCGTGCATCCAGCTCGCCGTTCTGCCTGTGTCATCTTCCTTGTATGACCCGCTCCCTGCCTTCTGGCTGCCTTGCGATTGGAGGGAGTGGTGGCACCGGCTTGTCATCTCCCCCCTGCTCCCCGTTTGTGTTTCAGATTTAACTGTATTTGACTCTCCCTGCCGGCCCCTGGAGGATGGGCTCCCCCTTTGAGTCTGGTCCCTCCCAAGGTTTCTTCCTTCTAGGGAGTTTTTCCTTGCCACTGTCGCCTATGGCTTACTCACTGGGGGCTTTGGGTGGGGATACTGTAAAGTGCTTTGGGACAATGTAATGTTGTGATAATGCGCTATACAAAAATAAATTTGTTGTTGTTGTTGTTTAAGACCAAAAGTGCCTTTAAACTTTGTACTCTTTTGTTTGGCCTGTTTTGATATACCTGTGTTGTCCCCTTGCTCGGATATTGTATTTTACACAATGGGTCTGCAGGCTAAATACTGTGCATGTATTCACATTTTGCGGCAGACCGTGATTGCATGATTTAGGGCGTGGACGTCGTGTATCATCATGCATTGATCATGTATTGTGAGATGGGTCATCGATGTTTATATTTGTAGTTCAGCCGTCACTTTTAGTGCTTTTAATGCCTAACAGTAATCTTACATAAGGTTTTTCTCAATGGTATTATTGAATAGATGCCTTTTCTTTAGAAATATAATGCAATTATATGTATACAGGGACGGATTATGGGTTGTGTGGGCCCCCCCCCCCCCCTCAAAAAAAAAACACGCCAGCATTGTCTGGGATGGCTAGTTGCTACGTCATCATGCCACTTGTGGGTCCAAACTAGTGCGGCGTACCATGTTGTAAAAGCAGAATGATGTTGACAAAACTATCTTTTGCCGCTTTTTACCTCGGAAAAAGTGAAAAGAAGGTGGCTTAAGTTGATACAGTAAGTTGGATCTCAAATTATAATCAGTACAGCCTAATGCCATTACCTCACGTTAATGTTAGCACCAGGTTACCCATCTCTGTTTATAGAGACAGGTAGCAACGTAGCACAACCAGATCGTACCATAACAAACATTATTTGTTTGAATAATCCAGAATGTGCTAGGTCGAAATAGAAATGGAAATGTCTATAAAAGTGAACCAAAATGCCATGTAGCTGTTATAATCTGCAATTGTTACTTTGCAGCTTTCCCAAAGAAGACAATTACATCCTCGTAGCTAATAATATTTATTATTTGGAGTGTCATTATTGATGTCACGTACATTCACATCAGAAGAGACCAGAGCGACGAAAGTCATTATTTCTCTATGGAGAGTCGGCGAATTGGCCGAACAAAGCAAATTCACTGGCAGCGAAGCGAATTGGGCGACCAGAGCGAAAAAGAGAAGTTAAAAGTCAGTTAACCTTATGTAATGAGTTATGACGCGGTTCGGTGAAAACCAATTCTAATATATAGATTTACCAACGCCCCACGGTAACAGGCTAAATCAAACATTCCAATGAGCGAACAAAGTGAATAAAGCAAATTCAACAACGAAGCTTCTTCAATGACCTTGGCGACGTGTTCGCTTTGGTCTCTCCTGGTGTGAACGTACAGTGAGAGCCATGTTGGGGCACGGTTGGTGATCATACTACATGTGTACCGTGTCCAGCTGAACCATGCCAGAATCCACCTGTGTACCATATCCCCTTACAGAACGGAGTGATCAGGGGTGTAGTGGTAAAATAAGAGGTGGGTGAACTACGAATTCTGTGATCACATTTTGTGCATAAACTATACTATGATGTGCATTTAGATCAATTGAGAAGTGGGTAAACTCTAATTCTGAAATTTCAGAGGTGGGTAAACCGTGTTTACTTGCGTTTAGCCTCCACTACAGCCCTGGGAGTGATTACACTGGTCAAACTCTTACACTGCTACACTGGTCTGGGGGCCACTCAGCGGGCAGGTTAACCGCCTCCATCCCACCATGCTACCGCTCCCTAGTCAGAGGGCCTTCTGTAAGGCTGTTAACACGCCCCCCTCCCCTCCCCCCAGAAGCCAGGGGCCCCATGGTAGGGGCCCTTGTAATCAGATGGCCCTCTAAAGGTACACTACACCCTCCTCCCTAGGGCCTCCTAGTAGGGCCCTCATAATCAGAGGGCCCTCTAAAAGCCCCCAAAGCCCCCATCCTCCCTAGGACCCCCTGGTAGCCAGAAGCCAGGACCATAATAGGAGGGCCTAAGAGGGCCTTCTAAAAGTAGGCTCCCATGCACCCATTTCCCTTTAAAGTTCCTATAGTTCCTATAGGGGCCCCTGAAAGCACCGAAACTATGCAGGCCTCTGGCCCTCCAGGACTGGAATTTGACACCCCTGATTTAGACACAGCTGCCATAACTGACATGAGTGTGTGGTAATTACACTGATACAATTAAGAAAAGAAATGACTAAGGAGAAAAAAAGCAGGCTTAGTTTAAGTAGTTTAAGTAACTTCACAGCACATCGAACTGGGTGTAATACATAATGGTAATTTCATTTAGCACATAGAGAAAAATATTAAAAGTAATGTCACCTTTGACTGTAAAATTGACGGCCATACACCATATTTTACGTCGCTCTTTCTGAGGCACATTGGGCATTAATGCTCTGTGCAAAATAAAATCTTTTAAAGAGGAGTAAAAGTCGAAGGTCTCCATCATTATCCAGTTAAATCTTCTCTTTCTTCTCGCTGTTGAAGTTTTCAGCAAAAATCAACAGATGAGGAAATGTGACGTGATGCCGTAAAAATAGCACGCCTCTTCGCAGAAGTCGTAAGCATGCGCATGCGTAGTAGCGGAAGTTACATTTTCCATAGGTGTAACATTTTTGGTAGTAACTTTGCAACTCTGTAAATAAGCTAAATGAAAGAAGCCTGGGAAGTGCTTGGCTTAGACTTGATTGGACCACTACCCAAAACTGCATGCCATAATTTTTATGTCTTGACCATGACCGACCTGTACACACAAAATGAGTAAATGCTGAACCTCTGCAATCAAAGACTGCAAGTGAGGTGTTTTTAGCTATTACCAGTAAGTTGTACATGTTCAGCATGGTCAAGAAGATTATCACAGACTAAGGCAAGGAATTCGTCAATGAGGTAAACATTTTGAACAAGGTTTTATTTTTTGCACTTCACCCATGGCTTTATGTACATTTTATCTACAACAATATTGAAAATGTTACTGTTAATCTTTTGGCCACAGCTCAATGACCAAATTTTTTAAATGCTGAACATAAAGCATGATGTGTCTAATGCATACCATCCCCAGACCAATGGCCAGGTAACTTATACTATGTTTATGTACTCATGTCTCTTATTGCTACACTGCATACTCACAAATAAATGTACATGTACAGGACGAATGGACCAATCAGAACATCAGGCGTGCTCTAAGAAAGTATATGAATGAAGTTCATACTGACTGGGACCTCCACCTACCTGCTGTGATCTATGGCATTGACACTGCCAAGCAAGTCTGTGCCTTCATAAAGCTGTGATGTCAAACACTAAGAATGTGAAGGATTCACTTTAAACGCACAAATGTGCAATAGTGATGCAGGCAACATTGTGAATTTGTGATCAACTATGACTGTCTACTTTATTTTCTTTCTAATTGCAAACTTCTTATTATTAGAAGTCCACCAGGTACAGTCCCTATTGCCTTCTCTTCCATCGACACCCTTGCTTACCAGAAGTCATCAATGCCTCTCCCATGGGAACTGAATTTGTTGCTGTGTTGCTGACCCAGAAGATGACATTGATGCCAAAGTCAATGAAATTAAAATACTGAATGAGAAGGTTTGTACATATGAAGAAAATGCTAGAAGTCTTTATGATCATTTTCTGCATTGTTGATTTATGGTTACTGTTTTTTATAGGTCCTCAGCAATATTGAGAGAGCACAGAGCAGGCAGCAGAAGACCTTTGGATACCGGAAGCGCAAGTTTACCCAAGTATGCTCAGTTGACACTGGGGATGAGGTTCTTATTTCACAAGAAGCCAAGAAACACTGGAGACACTCTTGGAAATCTGCACCAAGGACCTTATCGTGTTGTGCGCCTAACCTCTAAAGGTGTAGCCACCGTGAGGAAGGGTACTTCGACAGTCAAGAAGGTGAACTTGTCAAGACTGAGGCCATATAAGAGATTAACATGTAAGCGGTATAAATACAGCATGTCAGTTTTATAGGAACTATGCATACTATGCCTAGCCATTATGTACATCACAAAATGAGACAGGAACCATTTTAGTAATGACAACAAAACAGTTCTTATGATTCAGATTGACTGGTTATCATGCTTAATGCAACATGGCCACATTTCTTTCTTATCAGGTGTACCAACTGAGAGGACGTTTCTGCAGACCCATCATTATTCACAGCTGGAATGGCAGGAGGAACATCCATATGCAGTATCGGGTCCTCAGTGGAAGAAACACTTGTGCCCTCTTCAGGATGAACTGGTTAGCATTGTGTCCATCCTGTAATGCATGTCATGTGGTGGTGTTGCAATGCTGTCTTTTGTTGTTGTTTGTGTCTTGATTTTCCACAACAGTTGATCTTGGTATTTAGTTAAATTACGTCCTGGACCAAAACCGACCTTCAGGAGAAATTATCATGAAGGATGACAAAACTTGCCTAACACGTGAGGACTTTTGGAACCTGCGTTTGAGTCAGTGCATGGAATCAAATGTGAGCAAGCTTCAAAAATCTTTCTGTGTTATGCTAGGAAAAAAATTCTACATAAACAGTGTTACAAATGGCATATTACACCTGAAATGATTTCTGTGATCTCTCCCAGATTAGAAATGCCTGCCTCAGGATGATTAAGGAAGAAGCGACGGAGACATGTAATTTCTCATCCTATTTCTAATACTGGAATTCACTGAAATGTCTTTTTTTTGGTTATGATAATGGATATATTTGTACTTATAGGGAGAAGATGTTCATATTGTGGATCTCTATGTTGTTCCCACATGGAAAGGCACATGTGTAGACTCACTGCTGTGTTTGCCGGTAGGTTCTTGTTTGTGTGTGTGTGTTTGTGCTTTTATTCCTACATATAGAGATGTGCATTAGGAAGAGATGTGTATACAGTGTTGTATCTGACTGTTCTACTGCTTATGTATTTTTCTCCCTACATTACCAGGAAAATATGGGGTCGAAAGATGCCATACTTTTCCCTGCTTGGAGTAGGTAACAGTATTAGGCAGATGATCTCTGTGTTGAGTGCAGTTTTGAAACGTTCAGATTTCAGTTGTTAGAAGTGTCATTATTTTATATTTATTCTGAGTCTCAATTTCAGGTGATATTGGTACCACAGAGGGAACTTCTTTTTCTTGATTCCCTTTAACCAAATGGCTTTGGAGATGATGTCTACAGAACGATATTTAGGTTGAAATTCAGAATGACTGAATCAGCTTCTGTATTCTGTGGCAGTATTCCACATTTCCCCCCACGCAAGAGCCACATTGGCTGGGGAAAAAGCAAGGCAAAATGCAAACACCAATCGCATCCAAAATTGAGGAGCTGCCAGAATGCGGACATGCTAAAGAAGCAACTGCCCCCAGCAGCTTGAGAGCTCCTCAATGAGAAACACTGTTCTATGGCCAAATTTATTCCCAAGCTATGGAGTTCCGGTGTAGCCTCATTCGCAGGCTACGGGTTTCCGGCGTAGCGTTGTTCCCAGTATCCGGCGAAGCCTTGTTCCCAGACTACAGGTTTCCAGCAAAGCCATGTTCCCAGGCTACGGGATTGATCATTCAATTACAGATAAAAATTGCTGTCCTTGTATTCTATCTATTCCCAGACAAATTGCAAGCTCCATTGACCCAAAGCCCTGGACTGAGAGAACAGGAAGTGACAGGAAGTGACATTCAAAATAAGTCTAAACTGGTGTAATTGTGAAACTCGAGTATGTGTCTAATTCCGACTAATTTTATTGTTTTTAAGGCTACATCCACAGTTTTAAATAATCCTTGTAAAGTCCATCCATCCATCTATTAACTTCCGCTTGTCCGGGGTTCAGGTCACAGGGGTAGCAGCTTCAGGAGAGATACCCAGACCTCCTTCTCCCCAGCTACCTCTACCAGCTCTTCAGGGGGGATGCCGAGGCGTTCCCAAGCCAGCCAAGAGATATAATCCCTCCAGTGTGTCCTGGGACTGCCCCGGGGCCTCCTCCCTGTAGGACATGCCCAGGAGGCATCCGCACCAGATGTCCAAACCACCTCAACTGGCTCCTTTCAACATGGAGAAGCAGCGGTTCTACTCTGAGACTCTCCCAGATATCCGAACTTCTCACCCTATCCCTAAGGGAGAGCTCAGACACCCTGCAGAGAAACCTCATTTTGGCCGCCTGTATTCGCGATCTTATTCTTTCGGTCATTACCCATAGCTCATGACCATAGGTGAGGGTAGGGACGAAGATGGACCAATAGATCGAGAGCTTTGCTTTCCGACTCAGTTCTTTCTTAGCCACAACAAACTGGTTAAGCGACTACCCTCACTTGTGAACAAAACCCCGAGATACTTGAACTCCTCCACTTGAGGCAGTACCTCTTCCCTGACCTGAAGAGGGCAATCCAACCGTTTCCGGCTGAGAACCATGGTCTCGGCCTTGGAGGTGCTAATCCTCGTCCACGCCGTTTCGCACTCGGCTGCAAACCACCCCAGAGCACACTGGAGATCCCCAACAGATGAAGCCAACAGGACGACATCGTCTGCAAAAAGCAGCGAGGCAATCCTGAGGCCACCAAACTGGACACCCTCAACACCCTGGCTGCACATAGAAATCCTGTCCATAAATATTATAAACAGGACCGATGACAAAGGGCAGCACTGGCGGAGCCCAATCCGCACTGGGAACACGTCCGACTTATTACCGGCAATGTGGACCAAGCTTCTGCTCTGTTCATACAGGGACCGAATCGCCCACAACAGTGGACCCCGAACCCCATACTCCCGAAGCACCTCCCACAGAGCACCTTGGGGAACCCAGTCGCAAGCCTTTTCCAAGTCCACAAAACACAAGTAATAGGATAGGCAAACTCCCTGGCCCCCTCCAGAACCCTCGCAAGGGTATAAAGCTGGTCCAGTGTTCCATGGCCAAGACGAAAACTGCATTGTTCCTCCTGTATCTGAGATTCTACTATCGATCTCACCCTCCTCTCCAGTACCCTGGAATAGACTTTCCCAGGAAGGCTGAGAAGTGTGATCCCCCTGTAGTTGGAACCCACCCTCCGGTCCCCTTTCTTAAATAAGGGGACCACCACCCCGGTCTGCCAATCCAGCGGCACTGTCCCTGACCTCCACGCGCTGTTGAGAAGGCGTGTCAGCCATGACAGCCCCACAACATCCAGAGACTTTAGGTACTCCGGGTGGATCTCGTCCACCCCTGGAGCCCGGCCACCACGTAGCTCTTTAGCCACCCTGGCCACCTCAGGCCCAGTGATGGGCAAGTCCCCCCCAGCACCCTCGGGCTCTTTGCTCTCAGATGTCTCAAAGGCAGTGTGCGTAGATGTATCTGAGGCAGGGTTGAGAAGGTCCTCAAAGTATTCCTCCCACCTCCGGGTGATGTCCCCAGGTGAGGTTGCAACTACACCATTTAGTCATCTTCATGTAGCCAAGATTTTGCTGATCAGTTATCTGGGATCAAAACAAACTGCCAGCTTAATCTGGAACAACAGATACATTAAACTATGAAAACTATGAAAAACTATGAAAAACTGGACTTAAAACTGAATGAAAAAAGTATATTTTTAGGTAAACAATTACTGAATGAAAACAATAACATATACTGTTATACAGATTTTGCAGAAAGATATGGTGCTTCTATCACTAGAGACCAGTATCAGACTGTGATCAATGCGATCCCTGAAGAAATGTTAAGGCTTGTGGAAAACAATAACTGTCAACCGTCAGAGTTAGCAATAGACTTTAATACTAATATTATACTACAGGGAAAGAATTTATTGGATGCTGAATGTAATAATAAGTTCTTAAGGCCTATACTACAGTCAAACCATATCCTTGCAAATACTGTATATTGGAATTCTCTTTTTGGGAAACAAATTAACTGGAAAAGACCTTGGATGACACCTAGTAGATACTGCATAACTAATAAGGTAAAAGAAGTCTCATATAAAATAACCCACAGAGTGTACCCAGTTAGAACCCTTATATGTGAACGATTTAAAATAAATATAAATGACAATTGTGTCTTTTGCAATTACAACCCAGGAACTGTACGACATTTATTTTGCCTTTGCGCCCTTGTTAATACATTCTGGTCTCAACTGCAAGCAAATATTAAAAATGACTCTAATATTGATGTTGTCTTTAAAGAATCTGACATTTTGACTAATTTAACTATGGAAAAAGATAATATGGAAATAAAATACGTCATTGATTTAATTATCATCTTGGCAAAATATTTCATACACAAAATCAAATGGTCTGGGAAACACCCTGTATTTGAACAATTTAAAGTAGAGGTAAATATTTATCTTCAAACTATATCAAAGTGTAAAAACAGAAAAGCTATCCAGACATACTCTATGTTTAGTCAGTTGAATCTGTTTATGTAACCTTCTGCTGATGTACTGTATTGTAATATGTACTCCCGACAACTTTTTGTTTTATTTTTGTTTCTTGTTCTCTCTCTCTCTACCTTCACTTTATCTCCTTGGTCTGTAGTGCGTACTCTTGTTTGTTCTGTAATTTGTAACTGTTGAAAATTAAAAAAAAAAAAAAAAAAACAGATAATTGAATGCACCATTATCCCTTGCTTCTCAGCATGAGAAATACATAGTGTGGCATGTGAGCGTGGGAATGGATTGAAATGCTTGTGTCTCATGGTTCCAACTCTCACGCTTCTGGCATGACACTCAAGCTTTTTGACTCACGTAAGAAATCACACGGCAAATCTATATTATACTATTATAAACCTAAAATTAGCTACATCAAGTGTTGGGGTAGTCTGCAAACTCTACAAACTATTTACAAGGTAATAAAGCTGTTACATACATGAGTGTACGGCCAGATGACCAAAGTTGACAACCCTGGATTTGAGCGTCCTGATACCATAGTTTAACACCAACATAAAGATAATTTAAACATGATTTCCCACCAGATCATGTTCCAACTAGCTTTTGCCTTAATTACTTGGGACAAAATTAAACCAGGCTTTTTGTGGAACTGTATTAAAGATACGAATTATAACACAATTCAAAAAGAAATAGGCACCCTTACTGGAAATAAATGATCGTCCTTAAACATCACTTGTAATTCCTCTGGAAAGTAGTACTGAGAGGGAAAATCATGTTATACTGAACATAGAAGAAGAGGAAAGAGAAAGGACTGGCAAAAATTCTTATGCAGAATCCCTGTGGAATACAACCAAAATGTAATAAAGCCAAAGGAATTTCAAGGCTATGGATACCCGTGACTTTGTATAGGATATAGGGTATAGAAGATGAATGAATCATGAATGAGTGATTGAGTGTTATCCAAAAGAAAACCATTTCTAAAGCTGTGATAATCACTGTAAACATACTGACAAATCAGGCAAATGTTTATCAAACAAGTTTAACGTAACAAAGAAAAGAGTCAACATTAAAGACCAACTCCATCTCCACAACGGAATTCAAAACAATCTTGACAATCATGAGACGTAAACAACCTATATAAGAACAAGAAAATGTACACTCACCTAAAGGATTATTAGGAACATCATACTAATACGGTGTTTGACCCCCTTTCGCCTTCATAACTGCCTTAATTCTACGTGGCATTGATTCAACAAGGTGCTGAAAGCATTCTTTAGAAATGTTGGCCCATATTGATAGGATAGCATCTTGCAGTTGATGGAGATTTGTGGGATGCACATCCAGGGCACGAAGCTCCCGTTCCACCACATCCCAAAGATGCTCTATTGGGTTGAGATCTGGTGACTGTGGGGGCCATTGTAGTACAGTGAACTCATTGTCATGTTCAAGAAACCAATTTGAGCTTTGTGACAAGGTGCATTATCCTGCTGGAAGTAGCCATCAGAGGATGGGTACATGGTGGTCATAAAGGGATGGACATGGTCAGAAACAATGCTCAGGTAGGCCGTGGCATTTAAACGATGCCCAATTGGCACTAAGGGGCCTAAAGTGTGCCAAGAAAACATCCCCCACACCATTACACCACCACCACCAGCCTGCACAGTGGTAACAAGGCATGATGGATCCATGTTCTCATTCTGTTTACGCCAAATTCTGACTCTACCATTTCAATGCCTCAACAGAAATCGAGACTCATCAGACCAGGCAACATTTTTCCAGTCTTCAACTGTCCAATTTTGGTGAGTTCGTGCAAATTGTAGCCTCTTTTTCCTATTTGTAGTGGAGATGAGTGGTACCCGGTGGGGTCTTCTGCTGTTGTAGCCCATCCGCCTCAAGGTTGTGCGTGTTGTGGCTTCACAAATGCTTTGCTGCATACCTCGGTTGTAACAAGTGGTTATTTCAGTCAAAGTTGCTCTTCTATCAGCTTGAATCAGTCGGCCCATTCTCCTCTGACCTCTAGCATCAACAAGGCATTTTCACCCACAGGACTGCCGCATACTGGATGTTTTTCCCTTTGCACACCATTCTTTGTAAAGCCTAGAAATGGTTGTGCGTGAAAATCCCAGTAACTGAGCAGATTGTGAAATACTCAGACCGGCCCGTCTGGCACCAATAACCGTGCCACGCTCAAAATCACCTTTCTTTCCCATTCTGACATTCAGTTTGGAGTTCAGGAGATTGTCCTGACCAGGACCACACCCCTAAATGCATTGAAGCAACAGCCATGTGATTGGTTGATTAGATAATTGCATCAATGAGAAATTGAACAGGTGTTCCTAATAATCCTTTAGTTGAGTGTATAATTCACCTTCCTAACTCCCACTCTAATTAATCATGGGAGAAAAAAATCTGGAAAAAAAAGCGGCACTCGTATCTAGAGTATTGTACAACAACTATGTAAAAATGAGGACATAAAAAGAAACAGTCTCAAAAACAAAGAACAAAAGTTTACAGTAATTGCTAGGCTGCAGACCAAATTGCTGTCTTTAGAAGTCACATAAGCGCCACTAGATGTCACGTTTTCTTTGTTTTATCCTCAACCTGTCGCACACAAGACTGCAATTTAAGGGGAGAGAGTTTTGTGTTTAAAATGTCCTCAAATCAGATACTATTAATAGTCAAATACAGTGGTACCTCAGTTCTCGAACTCATTGGTACTCGAATTTCTTAAAAGTTGAACCAACCAGTTCGAAAAAAAAATTACCTAGAGCTCAATCTGAATCTCAGAAGTCAAACCGTGAATGCCGACCTAAGATAAGTTGTACGCGCGGGGAAATGAATCACGCGGCACATCTCTCAGCGGAAACAAAGGGTAAATCTTCAGTCTCAGCCTTGCATTCGCTGTGATAGCATCGTGCATGTTTACACTAGCTGAATACATATATTTAGACCTTAAAAATACATGTAGACAATGATAGACAGTAACAGTAATTATTATATATTACAAATAAAGGTTTATTCATTATTTTAATATTATTAATAAACCATTAATTGTTTAATTATAATAATATTGTTGTGCCGAGCGGGGACAGAACGGAGACAAAGGCGCAGACGTCAGGGTATTAGGGAATATGGAGTTTAGATACAGGTAAGGCAGGCAAAACGCAGACGGACAATACAATGACCGGACTGGGAAAACAAACTGAAACACGGACGAAATACAGAGGACTAATGACAACAACCAGAAACAGCTGATTACACGGGGATTCCACACGGGGTTAATGAAGAGGCGTGGCACACGGAAGGAGCGGACGATCGGGGCAGGACACATTGTTTGGATACATTTATTTTCTTACTTTACGAATTACTGTTTTGATAAATGTTCTTAGATGTGTTTAGTACAGTATATGCTCTTGTTTTACCCGGTTCTTTTTATGTTTAAATGCTAAAAAAAACATATTTAGGTGTAATTTTTTTTGGCCGGGAACCAATTAATTGGTTTTCCATTATTTCTTATGGGGAAAATTCGATCGCAATTCGAACTTTTTAGGATTCGATCCGTTGTTCTGAACGGATTAAATTCGACTTCTGAGGTACCACTGTACTTTGAAATTTTTAAACTTATGTGTAATTACATAGGCTAGGTTTGATTTTATTTAGGTCTATTTTCATCATTTTTATTTAAGGCCAAAGAACTATAATTTGTACTTTTCGTATTCTTACTTTTTATATAATTTATTTCTAATAAACTGATTACCTGCAGCATTTAATTAATGCAGAAGTCTAAAAAGAGATGACATGTCCCAGCCTATGGTCAGAGTGTGAAGGACTGCACACGCGGCAGTGATGTCATTCCCTCTCTGTGGATGAGGGAGACGGAGCTCGTCCCAGCCTATGACCAGCGTGTGAAGGACTACACACGCAACAGTGATGCATATCTTCCTTACTTGTATCCAATGCTCTCCACACTTTGTGACCTTAGACATAGACTGACTGGTTATTTTTCATATGGCACCATCAGGTTTGTTAGGTCTAAGTAAAGAGTTTTCTGGAAGAACACTGAGATTTTGTTTAAGAAGGTAAGAACACCGTATCTTCATGGAGGGCCCCAGACGGATTGAGACACTGAAACAAAGTGTTGGTTTTGTTTTGGGACTTAAGTAACCTGAGTGTGAAACAGCTTTAGTTGCAGTTTAGATAAATTCCCACTTCTTTTGACCAAACAATCAGGATTTATGCTAAAATAATTTGGCTGAACTCATTATAATGATGAGCAATTACCCTTACAAGTCCAAAAAAAGCAAGTGCATAGAAAATATGAAGACCGTAAACTGAAATCCTAAATCCAAAATAAAATCAAAGCCAAAAATCTAAAACAAAATCTAAACTGAACAAAAATGTCACAACCAAGTTCCCCAGCAAAACTCTGCCACCAAACACCCCTACTCTATCCTGATGGGCTTCTTCTTGCTTTAAAACCAGCCAATCCTGCCCTTGAGGCAGGCAGGGCTTCCTTTCAGTGGACAAATAAGAGGCAATCACCATGCAAGATTTGAAAAGATTGTCCAATTTTGGCCCTATGACCAAGGGTCACAACAATATTTGTTACAGGAGGCACAGGGTTAGGTGTGCTTAATAGCAGCACTGGTAAGTATTTCTAGACAAAATTTCATACTCCCAGATGAAACAGGGAATATGTAAGGGCAGCTGGAGACCATCACCCCTTGCCCAGGCTTGGCCATGTCCTCTACCTCCAAAACACACCTAACATATACCCACTTTCTCACTGTATTTTTGGATTGTGCCTCGATGGGGTTTTCACCCAGGCTCTGGACAGAGGAATCAAAGAAGGAATAGTTTGGCTGCAAAGTGAGATGGGATATGTGATACACACTGAAAATTACCTTTGAACAAAAGAACCTCATGCCAAGTGTTTGTGTGTGTGTGTATGTATACATACATACATACATACATACATACATACATACATACAGGCAGATAAATAAACTGTGTTTAAAACAGTATTATTTGGGCTCTTTTACTGAATTATAGGGAAACTTGCCAATATTGAGTCAACTATGAATTCCACAAAGTAACACAGAATAATAAGAAAGGAATTAGAGGTCTTCTGTTAAAAAAGTATTGTCCAAATGATTGGAAACACCAGTGAATCCACAATTTAATGGCTCTGAAAGAAGAAACAAAGTAAGCTATACATGCAAAGACGTCTTCAAACATGCTCTGGGCCAAAAAATTCCTCCCTGTCAATGTCAGTTATAATGAACCCTGCTGAAACATGAAACATGCTGTTTTTTCAACACATGATTTTGAATCAAGTGGTTTATTTTAATTGTACCATATGCTTGCCACATCATTGAATGAGACATGCCACATGCATGCAGAAGGTACCTGTATGTTTAATGGAAAAGGAAAAAAACGCAGATAGAATGAGTGGGCTACATGTATATGTGAAACAGAATTTTTATAAGGCACAAAATGTTTGTATATTGACCCACCCTGCAAATATACAAAAAGTATGATGCACAAGTCAAATCCTTTTGTCCCACACATTACAAGATAGCAGTACTGATGATACTCAAAGTTGTAATTATTCTTTAAGAATGCACAACATACCATAGCGTGCTATTCACATAATACCTTTATACTCATTTCAACTCGGCCTACAATAAACACAAGTAGACCATAGATATGCTCTGACATCTAGTTTGAACCAGCAACATCTCAGTGTGACAAAGGACAGTTTTCTTCTTTTTCTTTTTTGGGTGGGGGGTTACCCTGACTCACCATCAACACATACATTCCTAGATGACAATAAAAACACAGATGTCTGCATACATTTGTATCCATTTGTTTATTAATCAAAGTTTTAAGGCCACTCTGAACTGTTTAATTAATCAGTTGCCCTGCTAATTTGAAAACCTACACACGTCACAGAGTTCTGCAGTGGTCCAGTTCTAACCACAGAGAATATCCTATTTCACACTAGGGAAAGCAATAGTCACCACAAGAAGCTGCATCTTCATGCACAGTTATGCATAATGGAAAAGAGCAACCAAAATATTAGAGAATTCAAAAAAATCTTCAGTTCTCAAGGTTTGTGTTCCAAAATAACTGAGTTTACTCTGTACACATGGAGTAATGTCATCAGTGGACATCTCAGTTTTTAGCATTTTTCTGATGAGGTCACAGTGAGCGTGCGGCATATCCAAGGAAGCACAGGACATGAGGCAGGTGACAAACAAACCAGACACAGACAGACACGCTACTGGCAATTTAGAGACACCAATTCACCAAAGAGGAAACCAGAGTACCAGATAAAAATGTGTGCAAATGCAGGGACAACATGCAAAACCCTACACAGACCCAGAAGTCAAGCCCACCACTCTGGAGATGTGAGGTCACCACATCGCTGCTTATATAGATTCTCCACATCCACACTCATGTCGACATGTTTGCAATCAGCTGTGTCATGATTATCTTTGGCTTCATTAAGAGGAACCTCGAATACCTCGTAGGATATGGAAGATGGCCTTCACAATGCCTGCTGCCTGCCTAAAGCTCCTGTCCCTGAGGCTCACATTTCCCTCTGACTGGAACTTAATGCTACCAATAGGGTTTCGGTTTTCATCCCACACGCACCCTCTGTGGAATTAAATAATTCAGCCTCCAACTAATAAAGGTGAGGACCCCTTCATAGAGGCAGCAGACAGAGGCGTGCGAATGACCGGAGAGGCTGGGTGCCGAAGCAGACAGAGTTACAGAGAGACTCGGCAAACAGGCACAGAATGGATTCAGAATGAGCAAAGCTCATACACATTACATTCTTCGTTCTTAGATGTCCAGTTTTGGACTCAGTCGGATAATCACAAGAAAATGTGACAATAGTAGTAACACATTCATACACACATTTAAGACACTGATGTGCATAGTTCTCAAATGCTAGCGGGCTCTTTACCTGGTCTGTTTAAGAAAGATAAACGAAAGAACATGTTATATGTGATGTGTGAAACTGGTGAAAATTAAAGTAAAATTTGTATAAGCTACTTTGATTGTGATTAACATTAATCTTAATTCCACAGTGGAATACAGGCCAGTGGAAAAATATGGAACTGGACCAAATTATAGTGTACTGAGAGCAATATGGAAATTGGTCTCTCTCTGTGGACTGAAGGACAGGCTTAGGACATGATCCCACTTCAAGACAGGAGAATCCAGAAGCTGTGTATATCATCTCATATTCCTTCATTCATTTCCACTGCATAACTAAGTTTAGAAAATATGTGGACTCCATGGCTGCCCTTGTAATGCAGAATGAGCATTGGAGGGGTGTACAGTGCCCATTTAGACATGCACATGGTCACAGAAATCATCATGCCGGTCGACAATGCCTGAGCCACGATTCAGATAAGGGATATTGCGATTTTGGAGAAATTAAAACAAATAGGAGAAAAATCCCTTTAAGACCCATCTGTCACTGAAATTGTGTTTATATTCTATGGGGGGGATACCTGTCTCCATCTCTCTCTAGGAGAGCGGATGGTGCTCAGTATCTGGCAGTGAGGTTTTAGCGTCCTTCTTCGGCATTCCGTTCGCAGGAGGAGCCATTTGGGTCTTTGGAGGAAGACTGAGGAGACCCTTTTCGGTGCCAATGTTGACAGTGATGTTGGTGTAGAGTGGCAGGTACTCTCGAGATAACACCTCATACTCCACAGTGTTCATGCCATCCTCTTTCCAGGTGTGCCTGGTCTTTGCCAGCATGTTGAACCTTAACAGGGTCACGCATGAACAGATGCAGTGGTTAAAATTTCAAGCAATTTTAGCAATTTTTTAATGCAAAGATCAGGGGTGGGCAATCTTATCCGCAAAGGGCCAGTGTGTATGCGGGTTTTCGCTGCAACTCCCTAATTAGGTCACTAATTAGAGGACTGATTAGCTGAAGAGTCCTCACACCTGGGTTTGAACAGTTTGAATAACAGGGGGCAGTGTGTGGCTCAGTGGGCTAAGCCGTGTGCCTGTAACCACAAGGTCACCGGTTCAAGCCCAGCCTCAGCACGTCTCCTTGAGCAAGACCCTCAATCCCCAGCTCCCTGGGCGCCACTACGGGTGGCTGCCCTTCGCGGACAGCTTGCTCTACAAAGTTGAGGGAGGCGTAAAAACAATTTCCCCACGGGGATCAATAAAGTATCAATTATAAATATATAATTATAATTAGCCTAAAGGTCATCCCAAAAACCTGCATACACACCGGCCCTTTGCGGATGAGATTGCCCACCCCAGGAAAAGATATTTTTAAAGCATCCATCTGCAGCAATGGAAAATTCCTTAAAGGCAACCTGTATTTGCAGCTCAACTACATTTCTGGTTGGCTCAGCTAGTCAAGGGTACTACTGAATGAGAAAATCTGCTTCAGCTTGCATGAAATACCTGTAGGCAAAAATGTGCCATACCTTCGTGGATTCACCTCGTTGCCCTTATCCAGCTTGTGTTTGATCATTTTGTAGCGGCCCACATTCAGAGATGGCCGAGTGATGAGCATCCCACCCAGGGACACTCTGTTTAATATGAGGTGGGAGACAGAGAGAGAGAAAGAGTGGGGGTCAGACCATTATTTACTGCTTCATGAGTCCTTACATACTTCATGAGTGCATGTAAGGAATTCCAGTCATGACAGATTGAAGACAAATTGAAGTTTAATGGAAAATAAGCAATTAGCAGATATTCCTACCGGATCCCGATATCATCATCCTCACCCCCCCATCCCCAGTAGTTGTTAGGGAAACCATTCATCTTGAGGTATTGCAGAGGGGTCAGAGCAGACACTCCGCCAAAATACATCTTATACGGAAGCCTGAGAAGGGAGAAAGAGCAGGAAAGACAAATGGAGCAAGAGATACCTGTGCCAACAAAGAAAACAAACCTTTATGCTACTTTCTGGGACAGAATCACAAAGTAAATAACCAGTCTATAGATCCAGAATACGCAATGCTTGGAGTAGTGATGTGCAAACTAGTGCAAATCGGGAAAACAGAGTGGGGTGAGTCATTTGTGTCTGACAGCTAGTTTGTCGGGGATCATATTAATCAGTGCTAATCTGCTTCCTCATTTATGTGGCTGAAAGGAATTTATTAGTTAGTAGTAAAACAAAAATGCAGTGTGTCTGCTCCTGTAGCTCAACAAGTAGAGCTTTGCACTAACAAGGTAAAAGTAGTGGGCTCAAATTCCAGGGAGCGCACGTTAATTGTAATCCTTCCCTCTGCTACAAGTCGCTTTGGATAAAAGTGTCAGATATAAGTAAAATACAAACGAACAAATCTGTTTATATTACTTCAGTATTAAAATACAAT
This sequence comes from Paramormyrops kingsleyae, assembly GCF_048594095.1. Classification (NCBI taxonomy): domain Eukaryota; kingdom Metazoa; phylum Chordata; class Actinopteri; order Osteoglossiformes; family Mormyridae; genus Paramormyrops; species Paramormyrops kingsleyae. The sequence goes on from NC_132805.1 coordinate 21,816,256, forward strand.
TATGTTGGTGGGAGGGGTCTGAATGCTTTGGGGGCCACTGCATGTGTGATGCAATCACCCCCTGGGAACCCGCCACATCCCAGCAGGGGCTGATCTTCACCACACATGTGGACAGTAGCAACCGCTTCCTAATGGTCGGCATGGAAACCACCAATGAGGAATGCTAATTGGGAGCAGCTGGAAGCTTCTAACTGACTCAATGCTAATTATGTCACCCATGCTGGGGAGAAAGGACAGGGTAAAAAAAAACGCATTTGCTTTCTTTAGCACTGCTGAGAGACAACCTAGATGACTGGCCGGAATGGTCTACTACTTCCTGAGTGAACTGGTCTGTGCTTATTGGCAGCCTGGTTGGCCTCTGAGGATTAGGACACTTTGAAGGCAAAAAATGTGGTCTGTCTAGGTTTCTTGCCCCTTCAGCACCCCCAGCAGCCACTGCCAATACTGTGTCATCCCTTTTCAGGTCCATGGAGAGTTTACCACCTTCCAGAGACTTTTGGACATGAAGCTTTGCCCTCACTGAATATGCAGTGGCCTACCTTGATGCTGCCATTGTCTGCACTGAGAATATAACACTTTCATTGTCTTGGCAGGGCTCTGGATTCCAATCTCGCTGTGGGTGCCAACTAAAACTCTTGAGGTTCCTCATTGATTGGGGTATTCCTTCCTTCCATGTCTAAAGAAGCAGGTATTGGCTTTCCTGGGACTGGCAGGGTACCATGACTCCTTTGTCCCCGACTTCTCACTAGCCTATTTCCTCTCAGATCTCACTGGGAGGAACCAGCATGACCATGCCTGGTAAATTGAGGAAGATTGGCATGCCTGCCAGTGGTTAAGCGGCTCTCAATGCTGAGCTGGTCCCCTGCATGCCAGACTTTGGCCTGCCCCCTCTGGCTGTACACAGATGCTACAAAAACACAGATGCTACAAAAAAAAAAAAAAAAGAGTAATTTTCTCTGATGAATCCCCTTTCTGATTGTTTGAGGCATCCACAAAAAGATTGTCCGGAGAAAAAAAGGTGAGCGATACCATCAGTCCTGTGTCATGACAACAGTAAAGCATCCTGAGATTATGCATGTGTGGGGTTGCTTCTCAAGCCAATGGAGAAGACTCACTCACAATTTTGCGTAAGAACACAGCCATGAATAAAGAATGGTACCAAAACATCTTCCGAGAGCAACTTCTCCCAACCATCCAAGAACAGTTTGGTGATGAACAATGCCTTTTCCAGCATGATAGAGTACCATTCCATAAAGAAAAAGTGATAACTAAGTGTTTCGGGGAACAAAACATTGACATTTTGGGTCCATGACCAGGAAACTCTGCAGACCTTAATCTCATTGAGATCTTGTGGTCAATCCTCAAGAGGTGGGTGGACAAACAAAAACCCACCAATTCTGACAAACTCCAAGCATTGATTATGCAAGAATGGGTTGCTATCAGTCAGGATTTGGCCCAGGAGTAGATTGACAGCATGCCAGGGCGAATTGCAGAGGACTTGAAAAGAAGCGCCAACACAAATATAGCAAATATTGACTCTTTGCATGAACTTAATGTAATTTTCAATGAAAAGTGAATTAAACATCAAAGATGCATTGCTACAAGCAGAAATCTGCAAGAGCCACTTGAGATGTAGCAAAGTCCTCCCCTCTCTTGGGACTCCTTGGTGGCAAGATGATCTGAGGATCCTTGAGAACCAGCTACAGCGTCGTCAGCTGGAAGCCATCCTTCCTTGGTGTTTCGCCCCTTTTATTCCAGAACACTTCAGGATGGTGGGGCAACAGTCAGGGATGTCTCCCTGCTGCTGGTCTCAGGACTATGCATAGCAGGGGTGTCCTACTCCCTGAGCTAAGACTAAACCTGGCCGCATACCTTGTGGACCCTGACTGGGTGGAGCGAAATAGCTAATGTTACTTATTTGAAGGGTTCCACTTGTGGTCTGTCATCAGCCATAGCCATCTTGAGGTGGTCTCTGCTCCCCAATGGCCCTCTTTATTTGTTTGGGTTCCATGCCAATCTTCTGTGGGAAGTATTGTACTAATATTGTTGGGAAAGAAATAGAACTGCATTAGGGGTGCAACGATTATTCGACATTGTCGACAAAAATCGACAATAAAAATAGTCGCCAACGAATTTGATTGTCGATAATTGTCGCCAGACGTATTTTTAAACAGAGTGAGACGTTTTCCTTCCTTTATACTTGTGCAATACTACCACTTTCCAATAGACTGCACCAATACACCACACAGGTGAGATTCGCTCTTGCGCAATAGCATTCAGCAACAGGTAGAAGAATGGTGGCCACAAATCAGGCATCGTCGCATATTAAACGCTCTAAAGTCTCAAAGGCTTTTAATGTCCGAAAACAAAGACGAGATCTACAAAAGGGTGAATAGCACGGACTTCTTGTTGTCTAGCGTATCTAATAATAAATAATAATAATAATAATAATAATAAATAATTATAACAACAACAATAATAATAGGGCATAATAATAGGCTAGTAGTAGTATATTTTACATTTTCAAAAAAGATCAGAATAGAACGTATTTTTGTTTGGAAGTCGGTGGTGTGTCATGAAGTGTCTCATTCGCTAAAAATTTAGCTAATAAAGGTCAGAAAACAGTGTAGAAAACCCATTGCTTAAATAAAGAAGCCAAAACTCTGAAGCTCAAGATTCAGGACAGTGGCTCCGATGTCGCAAGTGCTGCGAGAGCTTATGCTTCCTTAAAAATAAATAACAGCAGTTTAAGTCCGTTTTCTTGCTGTTAACAGAGGAATGGCAATGGGAAGCTGCTCTAAATTTCCCGTATTTTGGGTCAGGATCTTGGGATCTTTCAGCCTGCTTTAAAATGAGTTTTTATTTGTAAACATAGGCTATATAAATAGCTGATATGACAAGAAATTACCGTGCATTTTAACCCCTATACCGCAAATGAAGTATGAATTAGCATATACAGGTTAAAATGCATGATAATTTCTTGTCATATCAGCACAAATGCACATAAAATACGTATTTGCACTGTCACAGCAAAAGATTGCTGCACGTATCGCTTATAAAAGGTGAATGCGTACTTGCGTACCAGTTATATGCAGCCCTGATTATAACAAATATTGTATCAGAAATTCGGATCGGTGCCGATCCAGACCTATTTGACGGATCGGGTATCAGCCATGTGTGACCAATCCACATCCTATACTTACTTATTTAGTTTTTGGCAATCTCTAAAAAGAAACCTCCCATTTCGTGTTAAATCTATTTCCACAATCAATCGCACGACAGCTCTTTCCCATTTTACATGTGTTGTTTTGCGGCATTGATGTCAAACAATAACCTCATGCTAAATGTAAAAGCTGGTAGCTAAATAGGAGCCATTTTATAATTATGCAATTTATAATCCGATTAGTCGACTAATCGTTTTAATAGTCGATGACTAGTCGACTATCAAAATAGTCGTTAGTTGCAGCCCTAAACTGCATACCAACCCTCTCCAAGTACTTTGGGACATCCTGTCAAGATGTAGTTCAAGGTGCAAGACGATGCTTCACTCTGTTTGCAGGATGGATCTTCTTCTTTGCCCGAGATCTTAAGGTTGTTAGGAGTTCAGCCACCGCTCGCAGGAGAAAAGACAGCTTGCCCTGGTCGGTACCCCAAACTTCCTTCCAGGACATCGATCGCTCCAGTGCATTGTCCCACTGCATCCACTGATGACACTGGCAGGTGAAGCTTGGAAGTTTTGCTATACAGGTTTACTGAGCTGAAGGATGGGGGAACACCCAGGCATTGCTGCACAAACTTGCTACACAGTCTTTCCATTGCTTCCACTTGAGTCATGGGGAAGTCTTACAGCAAAATGGCCATTGCAATCTAGGTATGATGCTATACTGAAAGCATCACACTTTGACACTTATGAAATGCTTGTAATATACTTCAGTATACCATAGAAACATCTGACAAAAAGATTTACAAACACTGAAGGAGCAAATTTTGTAAAAACCAATACTTGTGTCATTCTCATAACTTTTGGCCATGACTGTATTTCTCCACTGGGAATTTCCCATACACCTGCAGGGGGCAATTACTGCCTGTGCCAGATGAGCTTTGCCTATCTGTTGGAGAAAGAGGTTCTGCACTGGCAATCTCAGCCATGGCTGCCATCACCTAAATTAGTTTCCCTTATTCCCTAAATACATTTCAGCCAGAGGAATTTGCCTGTACCCTCATCGCCCAAACCTCCTTGTCTAAAATGATTCTAAAGTCATTGATGTAGGGACCAGCTATGTACTTTGTCCACCATGGCAGGGAGTGACAATAGGAAGAGGAAGCTGGAAAGCAGCTTAACTCACTTGTAGCCAAACTTGTCCATTGCAATGGCAGCATGCTTGGGGTGGGCGTCACACGTGTAAGTGTTGCGGTCATCCTCAGGGATCAGGTCCACGTCGTGGAAGAACAGGCAATCCCAGTCCTCCTCCCTCATGGCCTCTCGAAAGCCCACGTTCATCAGCTTGGCCCTGTTGAAGGTGTAGTTCCCTGCCTTCAGGAAGAACATACCTAGTGGTTTTATCAATGTTTCTTTAAGCCCACCACAGCAATGAAAATCTTACACATACAGCATGGTGCCAGAGGAGCACAGAGTACTATTTTTACAGTGAATCAAATTCTGCAGGGCACTGACAGACAGACAGACAGAAAGATAAACAAACAGCTTTTAATACAGTCCGAAACACTATAGCCTAAAATGTCTATTATTTCTCAGCACAAAACTTTGTAGAAAATGCCAATGTTAACAATTATTCTGTGTTATTCAAGATAATATGTTTCAGAAAATAAACTCACAGGGCATGAAGAGAGAAAAAAATGTGGGCACCACAAGAGTCTGCTTAATAAGCTGAAAAAGTAAAAATGGTAGGTTATTAATAGCGTAGAAACTGCATTTGGAGTGGTGCTGTAACCGGAAGGCATGTACTGATGACGAGCGGCATCGTACCATGTTCAGCAATGAATCTTGGTACTACATTACCACAGATGATCATTTTGTACGCAAATGGTGGTGCCGAGGGGAGAGGATTAATCCTGTCAATGTTGTGAAGAGACACACTGGCATTACTCCAGGCATCATGGTGTAGGGTATGAATTTAGGTCATCTCTGGTAGTGATTGGGGGGACCCCAATGGCACAGCGCTACGTCAGTGACATTCTGTGTCTGCATTGTCTTACCCCTCCTGAGACAGCACCCTGGTACAGTCGTTCAACAACACAATGCCATTCACAATGGCATGTGTGTATGGACTGCCTGTGTCATGTAGACGCCAGGTCCCCCGATCTTTCCCCAGTTGAACGTGTGTGGGATCAGCTCGGACATCAACTCAGACCTAGTGCCAATCTGCAAGATCTCGAGGACCAGTTACAATATCTGTGGGCCAACTTGCCGCAGGAGAGGATACAACAGCTGTACGACTCCTTTTTGCATTGTATCACCATATGTATCAGCAGGGACCAGCAGTGTGCGCATACTGTCCATTTGATCTGATATTATAATCATTGTGACAGTCACATGACCTTTCACTATGTGCAGATTCATTTCATTCCACCACTCTGTCTGGGTGCTTAACTTTTTTTTTTGAGTGAATTATATTATAATATCCGTTATAAAACCTAAACCTAATATGTCCAAAGGTATACTCCCTTTACCAATTAAAACATTATTAGACATATTATAATAAATTATAAACAACCTTTTTACTTAATGACTTTGGATGCCCTAACACTGACAGAAGTTCCTGCTGTCCCTCAATGAATGCTTTAAACTCCAAGCATGATAATTTAAAGTTTAATCTAACTTGATGTTCTGCTTTAACCAAAAGTTGCAAGGAGTAGATTTTCGTGTTTGCTTAATACAAAACTGTGATGCTACTTTGTTGCCTTGTTTGAGCCTTACCCATTCAGAAAAGGTTTCCTATTTGGCCCACTCTGCATTGTACGTTGCAAATCACCTTTTCCTTGATGCTGGTTTTGTCATCCTCCCCGCCCGTCACTCCCCCCTTTTCATAAAACCGACAAAATGAAGTTATTTTTTAAATAATGTTACATCTGGCTATCAATTTTAATCAAGACACAATGGAATCATGGATATGGATGCGCGCGGCAAACCGACAGCATGTACAGTTGCTATATAACAAGGTAAGCTTCGTATTTATGCTACCAATCAAATAAAAGTATACACATTGCCAATCGTCACTGTGTTTTACCTATTTTTAACTGTTTACGGACACATAATTGCATGTATAAAAACCAGGAAGAAAAAAGAATAAAGGTAGAAAGAAACCAAGTGAGGTTTTATTTGAAACTAGAAAATTCTAAATTACATGTACATTTTCATAAAAAACTGGGACAATTCGTGTCCCATTAAAGAATATTAATTTTCCAAGACATTTGCTCAAAAAAAGAGGACGATCTCAGGAAAACCGGTACAGGTGGCAAACCTAAGTGGGGCCCAGGGTGAACTCTATGGGATTATCAGTGGGCTTCAGAAAACTCACCCTTACGGCTTCTTCATTGTTTCTCAGGACAATCATGAATCATTAAAGTCAGTTTCGCCCAGGTTTCACCAGAACACTAACTCTGCCACATGAAGGGAAAGCATGTTGTATATACAAACATCCACCGTGCACAAGGCAGCACCCCTCTCCTATCTTAGACAATCAGATCACATCTCTATCATCCTGGCTCTAGCCTACAGGCCCATGCAAAGACAGATCAGACCAGTCCTGCAGGTGGTGTGCACCTCAGAACCTCAGGATGCTGTATCTGCACTACAAGACTGCTTCAACTGCACAGACTGGGGCATCTTCAGGGAATCTGCCACCTATGGCGACTCAGTACACCTGCAGGATTACGCAGCCTATTCACTGGCTGTATCAAGAAACGCATCAAGGATGTAACAGTCTCCAAAATTATCATTACACACACAAACTGTAAACCCTAGTGTTGTGCACCCTGGTGAAGATCAGAGGTGCTGCCTACAGATCTGGAAACAGAGAGGCTTATACTACAGCCAGAGTAACGTTTTTCCTGGCCATCAAGAAAGAAAAGAGTGCCCATGCAGAAAGAAAATCAGTCACTTCATCGACTCAAAGGATACATAGCGTATGTGGCAGGGAATTCAATTAAGGTTGAACTCTCCATTCCTGTGTATAGACCTTCCAAATCTAATAAGGATTTTATCCAAGAATTCTCTGAATTTCTCTCTTTTATTGTGCCCAGTGCAGATAATTTAGCAATTCTTGGTGATTTTAATATTCATGCCTGTTGTCCTACATGTCTGTTAACCCTAGTTAAAGACTTCCTACATCTTGTTGACTCTTTATCTTACCCAGTCTGTCACAGGTCCTACACACAAGCAAAAATATACTGTTGATTTAAAGCAGCAAGAGTAAAATATTTCTCTGACAATCTCTCAAAACTCTCGCTGACCAAAAGTGGTTAACACTAATAACAATGTCTTAAATCCTAATGTTTGTTTTGGTCCAGATGCTTCTTTTAAATCATGTGAGACAGATTTAAACTTGCTTTGTTAACAAGATTGATTCTATAAGAGGTCATATTTTACCCGCTGCCTAAGAGTTTTTGGAATTACCCATATGATATTCTGTACTAGATACATTCGAACCTGCACCCCTTCCTCACCTCCTAGAGATAATTTCTAATATCAAACCCACTACTTGCCCATTGGATATTCTTCCCTCACAGCCACTCAAAAATATGGTAGCCACTGTTCGCCTCAGAAGGCCTCAGAGAGCTAAATGAGAGCAAGACGCATTTTTGATTCTGACCTAAAATTTGACAAACAGAAACGCTGTAGTGCAAGCTAGCTTCTACCTAATAAGAATCATAAAAAATGTAATGATTATTACAGCTGGAAACAGCGTTTTTTAATGGATTATCTACATAGGTGTACAGAGGCCCATTATCAGCAAGAATTAGTCCTGTGTTCCAGGAATGTTGTGTTTTTTAATTTTAAAAGGTTAATTGATCATTAGAAAACCCCTTTGCAATTATGCTAGCAGACATTAAAATTGTGCTGATTAAAGAAGCAATAAAACTGGCCTTGTTTGGAATAGTTGAGTATTTGGAGCATCATCAATTGTGGATTAGATTATAAGCTCAAAACGGTCAGAAACAAAGAACTGTCTTCTGAACCTCGTCAGTCTATTCCTGTTTTGAGGAATGAAGGCTATTCCATGCAAGAAATTGCCAGGAAACTGAATATCTTGTACAATGCTGTGTACTACTCCCTTCACAGAGCAGCACAAACTGACTCTAACAACAATAGAAAGAGGAGCACAACTGAGCAAGAGGATAAATATATTGGAGTATGTAGAGAAACTGACGCCTCATAGGTCCTCAAATGGCAGCTTCATTAAATAGTACACACAAAATAGCAGTCTCAATGTCAACAGTGAAGAGGCAACTCCAGGGTGATGGTCTTCTAGGCGGAATTGTAAAGAAAAAGTCGTATCTCAGAATGGCCAATTAATTAACATTAATGATATTGACATCAATACATATAGTAAACTGGTTAAATTTGCAGATGCCACCAAGGTGGGAGGTGTAGCAGATACTGAACTAGCAGCACAGAGGCTAAAACCAGATCTTGATTTAATTAGCGACTGGGCTGATACCTGGCACATAAAATTTAACGTAGATAAATTTAATAATCCATGCAGGGAGCAGAAATATAAAGTACAGATATTTTATGGGTTCCACTGAATATTAAAAACGTAAAAATAAATATTGAAATGTATTTATATAGCAGATATCATTACTTTATACATATGTGAAGAAGCAGAAACTTCAACGAACATGAAATCAAGAATAAACTACGTCTATTTATCCAACATGTTATATAATACATACTGTACAGTAGAGGTGTAACGATACGCGTATTCATATTGAACCGTTCGGTACGAGGCTTTCGGTTCGGTGCGCATTACAAACAGAACGATTCAGAAAAATACTTTTATCCCTCTGGAGTCGACGGCATCGTCAGCGATGGTGAGTATCTTTCTTGTCTATTTCAGTTCATAACTCGCTGAAATCTTATTATAGAAACATGAAAAAACGCTGACTAAATCCGTAATCGGTCTTCTTTTCAAAACGTCCATTGTCGGAAGTATTAAAGTTTTTAAAATTAGGCTAAATCGGCAAGAAAGTAAACCATGCCACCTTACTTTGATTTTTTTATTTTAATTTTTTTTTAAATGTGTCCTGTCCGGCAGCTTTAGCAAGCAGAATAATGGTCTGAATGCACTGCTGTGTCAGACATATTTGCTTTGCCATGAGGGGCTCTATAGACTCTGTATAAGCCCTTCATGTTGGTCAATTTCTTTTTATTTGTATATTTATTGTATTTTATTTTTAACACATGTAAAATATTCCAGTTGCCGAGCTGTCCAGAAGGGAGTGATAGTGAAGAAAAGGGGTAGGGAGAGAGATTAAAAAGGAGGCGAGAGAGGAGAAAAAAAAAAAAAAAAAACACAAACAAAGGCGGAGACAACAGTGGGAGAGAGGCTAAGAAAGACCAGAGTAATGTAAAAAGCACATATCAAGAAAAAAAAAAACAGCATTTGAAATACAACCAAAAATGGACAAATACAAAGACACAACCAGAATTAAAGAAAATAAAACAGATATACAGACATCCAAAATTGCTGCATGTGCTTGGAAGGGAGTGTGGAAGTGGGTTTGCATGTGTGTTCTTCTGTGTGGGGGATGTGTGTGAACACGTATACGTAGGGCTGGACAATAATTCGATATCAATATATATCGCGATAGAATTTTTTTCAATAACGGTGATACGATTTTTAAACACATTTCCGATATTTCGATATACATTTGAATATACCAAATGTATAGAGGGAACCGCCAAATTCCCCTTTGTCTTAGCATTTTCTCATCGGTTATGTCGATTCTTTTATGTCGCCGAACCCTAATATCTTGAGCACAAAAGAGGTTATCTCCATCCCCGTGACGATTCGCCGGCTTTTAAAAATGTATCACAAGTGCTAAACAGCGCGTATTCAAATCGCATTCGCATGGTAATTTGCTGAACAACGCAGCTGTGAAACACGATCCAGGTAAAACTTTTTTAGACAGCATAAATAATATTGAAGCATTTGTTTTCAAGCAGACTGTTAAAGGCAAAAGCAACAAAGCATTTTAGACTTTGTAAAGAAACCATAGTAACCGCGTGTATGATACTTTTCAGAGCTGTGTCAGAGCGAAATGACTCGTGAATTTAATTTTGACACTGGTTAGCTTTTTGTAAAAACGAACTACAGTACACCCCGCAGGTTTTTGTGATTTTGTGAGCGATCTTTGTGTTTTCAATATAGAAGAATATATTTAATTATATTTCAAAGAATATAATTAAAGGTTTGTATCTAGAAACAACGGTGGTTTTTATTGTATACTGGTAAATCTCTGCTGTAAGTTGGTGCACATATGCCTTTTGTTAAGCAATATGTATGTCGGGGCCGGCTCTACACTGGGGCAAGAGGGGGCAATGCCCCCGTAAGCAAACGTCCTGCCCCCTTAAATCAAACTTTTAGAAGTTGAGGAAGAAAATAATAATTACCCACAAACTGAATATGGACAAGATTTACTACAGTAGCTGAAAAATCCATTGAAAAAGGCACAAACGAGATGATAAGTTTCACTTCTTGTTCGCTCTTTCCCTCCGCGTTCTGTTTGTGCACGGGCTCACACGGCACTCGGCAGAGATCCCCCACTCACCCTCCCCCCAGCTAAACATCCAATCACTGTTAGTATGCAAATGAGCCAGTTTCTCAGTAGGCAGGGCAGAGCGAAATGAGCTGCGCGATTGCGGGAGGTTTAGAGGAAGCAGCAATCTCTCTCGTCAAAATCATCATTTTGTCTATTTGGGGGGGGGTCTTGATCGTGGGATACTGTACACCCCAGTACCCCCCGATCAAGCACCCCACAAATAGACAAAAATAGCAGTTGGGTTAAGGTCTTAACATTTTTCTTTTGTTTTTTTTTTTTTTTAAAGAAAGATAAAATTTTCCTACAAGGTTAGGTTATGTAAAACGATTTCAGACACCCCTAGTGTGGACCGTACCATTTTAACCACCTCGGTGCTAGAAGCAGCTTAGCCAGTCGGTTACGTCATTCATTCTCATTGAGCGAGTTGTTCGTTGTGATTTCAAGATTCTTTATTCGTCACATACATAGTTATAACAAGTACAACATGTAGTGAAATGAACCCTGACCGATCCTATTTTTAATAAATAAATAAATTTCAAGCACAAGTTAATATATTGCTGCCATATTGGTTTTCGGTTATCTCGATCATCGGTTATCTCGACGCTTTTTGGCAACACCCTAGGCTGGCGACATAACCGGGTTCGACTGTATATGAATAATCAGTCTGTTCTAGTTTAAATGGAAATATATTATTGTTAATAAGCTGAGTCTGAGAGTTTTATTTATCTGATAGTTTATTTCACATTTCTTGTTTGTAAAGGCTAAATACAAATAAAAAGTGAACCTTATTTTTTTTGTACTGTTTTTATTTTTAAAAAAATGATATAATTTTAATAGGAGGAGCCTGGAGGTATTATAGACTTTGCAAATTCAGTTTGCAGACATCCATTGTGTGTGTCCTCGGCAGTTTTTTCCTGAGGCTTTTAAATATTGTCCATATCGATATCGGAATTATATCGTATCGACCCAAATTAAGAAATATATCGTGATATAAATTTTTGCCATATCGTCCAGTCCTACGTATACGTGTGTTGGGTGCGTGTGAATTTCTCCATGGAATGTACTTGATAGCAAGGGCGGGGGGCCGCAACCCCACCCCACAAGAGCCAGAGGCCAGCGGAGACAGGCCCAGGAGACCCAAGGCGTCCACAGCCCCCCAAGAGCACAGAAGAGCCAAGGCCCCACGTTCCCACGACAGCCGCGTCCCCACCCCAGCAGGAGGAGGAGGAGGGGGGAGACCCCAGGCGCAGCCCCCCGCAGCCAAAAGGGCACGAGCCCCAGAGAACCAGAGGCAACAGGCAGCCGACCCCGCGAGGGGGACGGCCGCTCCCGCACGGGCCAGAGCCAGGACCCCAGGACCCCAGGCGGCCGGGAGCCGACCGGCCCCCGGTAGAGAGCCCCACCCACGCCGGAAGAGGCCCAAGCCCCCCCCAGGCCACCACCCGGGGAGGAGGGCCAGCAACCATGCCAAGGAGGCAGCCGCGCCCAGGAAGGAGCAGCTAGCCTCGGACCCAGGCCCACACTGCCCACACAGACACCTCGCAGACACACCTCTCAGCCATACACATAGACCATACATCCACTCACACAACATATACGGACACATACACAGAGACAAAAAGACATAAGCCCATCCACTCCGGACCGCCCTCCGCCATGCGGGGGAACGGACGCCACCCCCCCAGCGCCAGCCGCAACCCCAGGGCACCGCCAGCCGGACGACCGCCCGAGTGCCCCCCCACCATCGCGGGCAGGGAGCGGGGGTGTAGGAAGACCCGCCCACTCTCAGGGCTAGACATAGGCTGCGGCACCGCGGCCAATGGCCGTCGTGCCTTTCAAAATTGGCCGCACGCCTCCTCAAAATTGAAGTACCTTACGGCCAAGATTGGCCTGCCTTTAATGTTTGTCTGGCCGTATGCCCCCTTTTTACCGAAAGTAACGTTCATTACACAAAAGACTTGCGCACGACATGGTCCACTTTACCTCGTCAACAATCGATGCATCTGTACTGAACCCGAACCCAACCTTCGATACGAGAAACGAGGTCGACCCGCACATTTCGTAATTCCCAACTACTGAATGAACCACAATGAATTCTGGACTAATATGATCATGCGTTCGTCGCATGATTGGCTGGTACGGTATGTATCGTCCAGCCTACTATGGAGCCACAGCAATGACAATGGTGCATCATCGGGGGTTACGTTTTTGATTGGAAAAGCCATCCGACGGTTTCCGAATAACAGATAGGTGTCCTCTTCGGTAATCATCGTGTAGTTGTCATCTGCTGCTTATGCTGTCACCATGCCTCGCAAAGATCGAGAACGTAAAAGAAAGCAAGCTGAACTCGCGGCTACTGCAGCAAAATGTTGCAAATTATCTACTTTGTTCAGGTAAGTGTCAGATGGTGTTGTAAAAAAACATTTGCCGAGGCAGAGCAGATTTGACTCAGAGAAGTACCAAGCTCTGCTGGGAGGATATAGGACTGGTAGCTTGCAGTGTGCAAAAAACGAACGTCAAGTCAATTGTCATGTACACTAAAAGAATACAGGTGTTCTGAGCAAATAAATACAAAAATATTGACGGCTCCTTTATTGTTGGATTTTGTTTTTTGAAATAAAGCTATATATATATATATATATATATATATATATATATATATATATATATATATATATATATATATATTCTGTCTCAAATCGAAGGTCGTATTGCGTAGGTTGTCTAAACTTGGTAATTACAGTAATTGGTAATTACTGACTCAGTATTGGCCCAATGCCTTTTTGGAAAGTTTCTGCTTTTTTGAAAATAAAAAAATGCATCCTTTATGGAAATAAAATTCCTCCACAAGGCCCGAGGTGTCCTATGAAATTTAAATAAATGAAAAAAACATTTTTTCAAATTAAAATTTTTAATTTGTCAATGACTTCACAAAAAACAATACCACTGCACACTAGCTAATTTACTTCAGATTTTGGCCTTGTGCCCAGGCTTAATGGCCTTGTGCTCTAGAAAAAATATGAATAGCCAAGGCCAAAGTGGCTGTGCCCTCCTAAATCCTTATGTCTAGCCCTGCACTCTCCTCCCCCACGCACCTGTGTGAGAGGTGGAGTGTTGGATGCATGTGTTGGTGAGTGTATGTGGTGTAAGGAGTGAGTGAGTATGACTGTTGAGAAACTTAAGATGGAGTTAAAATTGACGGGAGAAGCGCGGAGGAGCACTGCTTGCAAACAACTCTCCTCCTCATCACCCCCCCACCAAAACCCTCAATGTATACGGTGTAAGTAAAATTGAGGGGCGGGCAGCAGTGAAGAGGTTTACTTTGATTTACCTGCATCGGGGCATAGTACTGCTCTCAACCGAAGATCGCTATTCACATTCTAAATAGCCGCATTAGTGCATATTCAAATCGCATTTGCATGGTAATTTTATTAACAGCGCAACGGTGAAATGCGATCCAGAAACATTCCAGTCAGAGCCATAAAAGGGGGGGAGGGACGTGGCCAGAAATAGAGGATCCTCCTATAACCAACAGGTCTGGAGTTTGGGAGCACTTTGGTTTCACTGTAAGTTATGAGCGTGATGGCAAGAGAGTGGTGGATAAAATGTGGAAAAAAAAAAACTTAAAAATTGATTGAAACTGAGTTCCATATAAAAACAAAATTGTTCTTTTCTTTCTATTAGTTTATAACTACTACAAAATTACATAATAAAAATTTATCAGGAGCTTTTTGGTTTTGGTTATAAAGGAGGTTTTGTTTTATTTGCTGCTAAAAAGAAACCTCAGAAGATGGGTGAATAGCTTCATCATTGTTTAAAGTAAAAGAAAAAAACAAGATCATACTTTTTTGATGTTTTAATAAATAAAAAAGTGAAAAAAATCTAAGAAATTATCTGGCATTTTTTTTTTTTGCTGTATCGAAAACATACCGAACCGTGACACCACTCTGTTGTATCGAACCGAACCGTGATTTTTGTGGACTGTTACACCCCTACTGTACAGTGGTACCACGGTTCTCGAACTTAATCCGTTCCAGACTCCGGATCGAATCCTAAAAAGTTCTTATCGAATATTTCCCATAAGAAATAATGGAAAACCAATTGATTGGTTCCCGGCTCCCCAAAATTACATCTAAATATTTTTATTTTTTTTTTTAGCATTTAAACACAAAATGAACAGGATAAAACAAGAGCAGCATTTTTTTCTTAATGGCTTCCAAAACGATAAAGATCTTATCCCAATATTACCCCTGTCCTGCCCCGATCGTCCGCTCCGTCCGTGTGCCACGCCCCCTCGTTAACCTCGTGTGGGATCCCCATGTGATGAGCAGTTTCTGGTTGTTGTCATTAGTCCTCTGTATTAAGTCCACGTTTCAGTCATACCTGTCAAGTTTTCGATTTGAAAATAAGGGAAATTTTCCGGCACCCACCGCTAGCCATCCCACCACCCCAACCAAGCTCCAGTATCCCTTACATTTTAAGACAGGTGTACAAGAAATCTAAAATAACCACTTGTCATTTACATTTTATTTTCATTACACATTTTCTTTTAATTTCTCATGTTCACTCATGTGGCTCTCTGGCATTCACTATAATTACTTATTATACAGATTTGTTGCAGACTTTGTATCCTTGTTGAAGTCGTTACAGAAGGTGAAAGTAACGTTGTTTTTGGCACACAACATTGCCATTTTAACCTCCACATTTATGACCTGGTTAATGTAAATGACCTGCAGACTACTGCAGGTGGCAGTTCTCGCGAGGCTACTGACAGTTCAGTTTGGAGAGGCAGAGGAATTTTTTTTAAATGATATTATAATACGGGAGATGTACGGGAAAATACTAATGCGGGAGGATGGCGGGAAAGAGGAGTAAAATACGGTAGTTTCCCGGCCAAAACGGGAGACTTGACAGCTATGGTATCAGTTTGTTTCCCCAGTCTGGTCATTGGGTGCGTTCAACTTGCTTACAGCGCTGGCTTAAAGCAACGCATTCTAATCCTGACGCAATGCATTACGGTTAGATGCATTGCGACCTCTCACCCGGCTGCACAAACTGGAACCGCCTCCGTGACGACACACCTTTGCCCTTATTGGCTGAAGAGTTTAGTTACACGCATGACGTTTGTATCCCAGGCAGTTCCGATGCGTAATCTGCTATTTCTCCCAAATATCACGTAAAGCAGTGAGAACTGGTTTTCAGTTAATTTACCTGGTAAAATAAAGTTTAAATAAATGACAAAAATGCTGTAATAGTACACGTAAGTTAGTGGTTTATTTATTGTTAGTTACTGTAATGTTGCGCTGCTTTATTTGGTTAATCGTCCAGTCTGTGAAGAAGGCATTCAAGTAAGAATTGCATTGTAATATGACTCATTTCCTGGCGCGTACAATTTATATTAGGTCAGCGTTCACGGTTCGACTTCTGATATTCAGATCGAGTTCTAGGTCAAACTGGTTTGTTCGACTTTCAAGAAATTCGAGTTCTAGTGAGTTCGAGAACCGAGGTACCACTGTATTTGAAAAATTTTAGCTGTAAGATTTCAGGTCAGACCAGTCACTCTGTTAGGAACATTACGCTTTTTGGTTGTGGGTGTTAGCTTCACTGCTGCTATTAACACTAATGGCACATTAGCGCAGACAAAGGGCTGCATAAGCCAAACTACGTTTTGTTTGCCAGTAAAAAGTGTTTGACGTTCATTGGTGTGGGAAACGGCGGTTCTACTGCTAAACCACTACCGAAAAGACTACAAATGCTGCGCCGGTTAAAATAGAAGCGTCCCGTCAGGTTTTAAATAATAAGTTAATGCTTGGCTATCGGTCCGGGTCCGTATGGGACAGCTTCTGGGTCACGAGGCTGAAGTTGGCTCCTTATTCACCAGCTACTTATTCGCGATTTCGGTTCCACCTTAAATGTCTTGCAAAGTAGCACTGTGCCACCAGTAGGTGGCAGTTTTCACTCGTTTTTTTTTTTAAACAATATTGACATACAAATTACTGAATACATGGCCTCAACTCATTTCAGGACATTCCTCTTCTTTTATCTCAAAACGTCTAGATAATCTGTCATTAGTAGATGAGAGTGAGTGTAACATAGTGCCATATTGTTCCTATGTTCCTATATTGTACTCCCTACTGGAGTACAGTCTGGGGGCTGTTTTTTTTATTCACCTCCACTCTCCTCGCGTAATCTTGTTTCTCTGAGTTTTCCTATAGTCCCCTGTCTTCCTGACCTGTCTACCCCCTACGTGTGTTGTATATGTATGGTCGGGTTGATGGCCAATATTTCGCTGGTACTTGTGACTAGTGACAAGGTGTATTGCAACAGCAATAAAGGGTTTCATCAATCAATCAATCAATCAATCAATCAAATGCTGATTTATATAATAATGTACTGTTTTTTCAGCTATTTCTAGAGGCCCCTTCTCATTCATTTCAAAATGTCCCAAAAATCTGCCATTACCATGTTACAGTAAGTATAACAGAGTGTAAATAGACTTATTTTGGTGAAGTTTTACAGTAGCATTTTTTCATAATCACCTCCTAAACCTGGCATGCCACTCCATTCTCTATGGGTCCGACAAAAGAAAGCTATGCATTTATTGCATATTAGAAAGTTAAAGCTAATGCAAGTGAGTTGTAAATGTCTGGATATAACACATCACTGCAAACATTGAAATTAGGAATTTTACTGTTCTTCATATTGCATATATTTCATTATTTTGTGTGTGTATTTCTTTTCAACAGCACTGCTGCAGTTTTCTTTTTCAGTCAGTGATTGTATTCTCACCATCCCCTAAGTTAGGGGTCACCAACTCCGGTCCTGGAGGGCTACTATCCAGTAAGTTTTCTATCCTACCTGGCTTCTGATGAGCCACACCTGCTCCTGGTATTTACTTGAGAATTAGTGTGGCACATCAGAAGCCAGGTAGGATAGAAAACTTACTGGATAGTAGCCCTCCAGGACCGGAGTTGGTGACCCCTGACCTAAGTGATGGGAGTTATACAAAGTAAATTTGTTGAACAGTAAAATTTACACTAACCAGTATTCCGACTCTCACTCCCTTATGTTAGACTCCATGGCAATTTTAAATGAAAGAAAAGTGATAAAAACATAGCTGTCAAGTCTCGCGTTTTGACCGGGAAACTACCGTATTTTACCCTTCTTCCCCGCCGTCCTCTCGTATTAGTATTTTCCCGTAAATCTCCCGTATTATAATATCATTAAAAAAAAAATTCCTCTGTCTCTCCAAACTGAACTGTCAGTAGCCTCGCGAGAACTGCCACCTGCAGTAGTCTGCAGGTCATTTACATTAACCAGGTCATAAATGCGGAGGTTAAAATGGCAATGCTGTGTGCCAAACACAACATTACTTTCACCTTCTGTGACGACTTCAACAAGGATACAAAGTCTGCAACAAATCTGTATAAGTCATTAGTGAATGCCAGAGAGCCACATGAGTGAACATGAGAAATTAAAAGAAAATGTGTAATGAAAATAAAATGTAAATGACAAGTGGTTATTTTAGATTTCTTGTACACCTGTCTTAAAATGTAAGGGATACTGGAGCTTGGTTGGGGTGGTGGGATGGCTAGCGGTGGGTGCCGGAAAATTTCCCTTATTTTCAAATCCAAAACTTGACAGGTATGCCTAAAAATGAAGTCAAGTCCACAAAGAAAACAATACAATGCCCTTTTATATTTTAATAATACTGCATTACAATTTCAAAACAAAGTTATGTCTGCTTCTTAAGCACTATCAAACTTGCTCTAACTTACTAATGTCAGATCCTATGTACATCTAAAAAGGACAGAGAAAGGGGCTTCAGAATTGGCCTGAAAAGCAAATAGGCCCATAAAAAACATGGTTAGGAGGTGATTTTTTAAAATGCTATAGTAAAATTTCATAAATATATTTTTCCTAACATTCGAATAAACATACTCTATCCTGGTTGTGTCAGATTCTCTAGACATTCAAAAATAATAATGATGATGATAATACTACTACAACTAATAATAATAAATCCGACCCATAGATAATGGAGTTGGATGCCAACTTTAGGAGGTGATTATGAAAAAATGCTACAGTAAAAATTCACCAAAATAAGTCTACTTACACTCTGTTATACTTACTGTAACATGGTAATGGAAGATTTTTGGGACGTTTTGAAATGAAAGAGAAGGGGCCTCTAGAAATAGCTGAAAAAATGCTATCAGACCCATAGAGAACGGAGATGCCAAGTTGAGGTGATTATTAAAATGCAACAGTGAAAATTTTATCAAAATTATCTAGACGATTGAAATGAAAGAGGAGTAGCCTTCAGAAACTGATATAAAAATAATAATGTCTTGATGTAGTGTATGCACTGATGCCATGTTTAGGAGTTCATTATTTTACAATGCTGCAGTACATTATTATATAAATCAGCATTTTGGCACTATGTTACACTCCCTCTCATCTACTAATGTCAGATTATCTAGACGTTTTGAGATAAAAGAAGAGGAATGTCCTGAAATTAGTTGAGGCCGTGTATTCAGTAATTTGTATGTCAATCAGAGCATGTGAGCGGAGCGGAGCGGAGCGGAGCGTGAGCGGGCAGAATTTGGTCAGAGCGCGGAGCGGTTTTTTAATTAAGGCTGGAGCGGTCGCTTTGTCTCGCTCCAATTTCGCTCCGATACCGCTCACACTACAATTCTGAGGCGTGCCCAAATCTACCCAGAATTCATCTGTACAATTATCAAGACTGTTACACAAATTGGCCGAAATGGAATTCACAAAGTATTTCACAAAGGAAACTGATAAATCATATAAGTGTATTATTCTTATCAAACGTATAGATGACAAGAATGTACAGCAAGAACAACAATGTGGTGAAACTGTTTCAGTGAGTAAAGATTCACTTTGGAATCACTTTTCTCAGAAACATGAGTGTGCTACGCGAACAAGCGGAAGCCAGAGCAAAACGCGTGCAAGTTTTATATGGTTGTAGCATATCAAGTCTATAAAGTAAATTAAAGTATAAAAGCCTATAAAGTACATATTGGTAATCAAATAAATTCGTTTTGTCATTCAAAGTAGGTCTAATAAGATTTTTTTTTTAAATTTCACGTAACGTAAAATGTTATTTTAGAGACGCGCTGCATCAAAAGAAAAAAATTGAGGAATTTAAAACGTGTCTGTATATTCTTTAGGCTATTAAGCCCACTGATTCCTTTATTTTTAAACCTATTTTTGTGTGGAATGCCATTTCCAAACCTGTCCGTTGTTGCCGATAGGTTGCTTAAAAATAAATATTTTCTGTTCTGACTGGCAATGTTGCCGTTGCTCATATTTCTTTATGACATAAGGCTTCGGTTTAAGGTGACATTTGTTAGGCATGCAGATTATTTGTCCCTCTTTTAAATTGGAGCGAGCGTGGAGCGATTTGACTGGAGCGGGAGGACGTTTTAGTGGAGCGAGGAGCGGTGTTGAGCGGAGCGGCTTAGTGCGAATTAGAGCGGAGGAGCGGGCGGAGCCAACAGCCTCGTGAGCGAGGAGCGGAAATTCTCACCGCTCCGCTCCGCTCACATGCTCTGATGTCAATATTGTTTAAAAAAAAAAAAAAAAAAACGAGTGAAAACTGCCACCTACTGGCGGCACAGCGCTACTTTGCAAGACATTTAAGGTGGAACCGAAATCGCGAATAAGTATCTGGTGAATAAGGAGCCAACTTCAGCCTCGTTTCTGGGTCCGGGTCCGGACCCGGACCATGGTCCGCCTGTTAGCAACCTCTGTCTTACAGGAATGTCTTATGAGGAGAGGTTAGCAGAGCTGAATCGAGACTAAGGGGGGACATGATTCAGGTATACAAGACTCTAACAGGTCTGGATGCTGTTCAGCCAAATGTCTACTTCAATATTAATTGAAATACTAGAACTTGTGGCCATAAGTGGAAATTAGCGGGAAAACATTTTTAAACGAATTTGAGAAAGCACTTCTTTACACAGCGTGTAGTTAGAGTATGGAATAGTCTTCCTGTTATAACTGAAGAAGATCAAATCACACGTTTCAAAGGGGCTTTAGTGCTATCTATCAATCGAAGTTGTTCTGCTGGGGGTTGCCTAGTTTTGGAGACATTGGCTGTAGAAATGTCGGGCTTCTCTCAAATATAATGCAATATAATATAAATAAATGCCATTCATTCAGTGGTGATTAAAGAGCTAGAAAAATACACCTGAAAAATTCAACAGCAATGTCTCTTACCAGAAACCATGATCCGGTTAGTAAAGATAATCCACACAGTTTAGTGTCTTCTTTACAAACACAACAAAATCCTTCTCCAAGTTGACCACCAACGGGCTGCAACAATGTCCTAAATTCTTCATCTTCCAGCCACTTCTGCTGGAATTTGCATTTCTACATTTCTTCGTGACGTCACGATTAAGTTACTCCAGGTCCCAGCATGCACTACGCAATACCATTACGCAATTCTGCATGTGTATCGCACCAATGTACATATTTTGCAACTGCAAATTAAAGATATTATATATATGCAAAATTGGTAATATTTTTTCTTCCACATTCAAAATTTTTTATGCATAAGGGAATCAAATTTAAAGATTTTTAATGCTATTTAAGGCCTTAATTTTCGCGAAATTCATTTAATGACTTTTAATGCTTTTTAATGATCCGCGGAATCCCTGTGTGCAGACTATTGGTCGACCGATATATCGGGCCAAAATTTGCCATTTTATAATGTACCGGCATCGGCCGATATCCGAGTGTAGTATGCCGATTTACAGACAAGCACGTCTGCGGGCAGCCCAGTGTTATTGTTCCTGTGGAACACGTGACAAATGCTGCGTTGTGCAGGACCCCAGCCAGAATTTTTGGAAGAGTCCTGGGAGGAAACGGTAAGGTTTAAATTTTGATCTTTCAAAGACCGATATATTCAACTGGTTTGCTATGAAATGTTGTTTTAAAAGAAAACGAGAGCGCTTTTGAAAGAGAACGCAAATTACGCTGTCGGGAACTGGCATAATGATAATGAGCCTTCAACCAACTGTAACTTGCAGGTAACGTTAAGGATCATTGATTCTGACAGTTAGTTTTGTGCGCTTATTGGTGGGCTCACAGACGTTTCTTTAATCGTTAAAAATCATTTTGTTAAAATTTTAACTTACCATATCAGCCCGATGCTATCAGTTCAGTTACCATTTTTTTTGTGTCGGAGAGTTTCACTCTGTGTGTGGGGGGCGGAGCAGGCAGCTCTCTCAAACACTGCAGCGTGTGTGAGAGTTGCGTTACTCTGCTGCGATCACAGACAGCACCGTCCTCGGAGACACAGAGCTGCTAAGAACAATGCATGGCGGAGAAAACTGTTTGTTTGAAAGTGTGGTTACCACTCAATTGAGCTGATGCTGACAATGGTCCTTCTGTGCAACTTGATTGCATTTGAGCACGGACATTCGAACAATTTGTCAGATGTCTAGATAAAAAGTGCACGACTGCGCAGTTAGTTTCCTCATTAAACATGTCTATCCTTTATACGGGCTTATCCGTCGACGTCGTCACAATCACTGGGGGCTTACGTTGTCCTTGCATACAAGACTGTAATACGACAAAGTTAATTTATTTTCTGCGATCGCTAGATTCTGATTGTGAACTTGTAAGCTATTTGTCTGCTAACATAAACAATATGTTAGTGAAAGGTTTTGGGCCTTGTACACTACTCATCATACCATGATGCACTTAGTTACTAGTGTTTTTTTTCTTTCAAAATGTATTAGAGTGTAATTGTATTAATGTGCATGGAATACTGGAATTGTAGAATGAATTGAAGATGAAGGCAGTATAATAACAATGCTAACCTTGCATTTTTCCTTCTGTTTTAGTAATTGCTGTCTGATGACTGAACAAAAATCTAATCCTGTATGGCAGCATTTCACCAAGCCAAGTTTAAGTTATTGTTTACAAGTTGTATTGTGTTTTTGTTAAGTTTATATTTAAATGTACACAAGTCAGTATTCGATAAATGCTAAGTTGAGAAATTTTGTGTATCGTTTGTTATTATTAGTGTGATATTTTATCATGCAAATAGAGTGGAAAACGTCCAATTATCGGCCACAAAAAAATTGGCAGCATATATCGGCCATCGGCTGACCCTGACTCCTATTGAAAAAACCCACATTGGTCGACCTCTAGTGCAGACACATACTCACGCACCCACCCACCGAGAATGTCTAAGTAAACAAACACACACACTATAACTGTATAATAGGTATACTACTGTATGTACAGCCATATTTGCTACTGCAGATTTTTTTGTATGCTACTGGCATGGCTGAAGACCGAGACAAACTTGACAGCACAGTAACTAATAATAATCAGCACCCTTCCAGAATAGATGCATTCCCAATAGCAGCTGCACATCATATTGAGGCCACATGCATCTTTTCAATATTCAAATCAAATTCCTTTTCCTTTTTCTCTGGAAAATAATTTAGCCAGAAGAGCATGACTTTATATGTATTATAAACAGACATTTTGTTTTTGTTATTAATTATAATATCACTGTTTATAGCACTTTGAGCCACGGCCTGAGCAACATAAAACGTACCACAGAACGCCTGGGGAAATCATTCCTTCTGACAGCCATCAGATTGTACAATCAGTAAATCAATCAGGACACATACATTAATGTGTACAATACCACCTATATTTTTTATCAATATCTATAATCTTTTGAGTGCAATATTTACCACAGTTATTGCCATATTCACACACCTATTTCATCTCTATAGGTTATATTTATATTACACAGATTGTTGTATGCGGTACTATGTACTGTCTATTTTTGTCTTGTGTGGTTGTGTATTGTGCAGTTTCTTCTTTCGAGATAATGTTTTCTGATTACTGTACTGCAATAGTCACTAACAGCCATGTAAAAATGACTTCAATTTTAAATGCAATGCATTGTATTTCAGCAATAACAATACATATTATTATATTTTACTATTTATATAAATGGCAAGACCTTTACTACTTTATATGTTTACTAGGAGCCCTGTATCAGTGAGGAGGGCTGTTGCTTTCAACATGGTTCACTGTGGTTGCAGTTTTGCTATGGTCTGCCCCTAGACATAAATCACAATACAGACACACACACACAGGCACTTTTTTATAATGAAAAAGTCCAACCTGAAACTGATGTCAGAAGATTTACCTGGTGAATGATGTAGATGCCATAGTTGAGCTGCTGTCTCTGCAGGAAGGGGTGCAGGTAGTAGAGCAGGAACTTCAGGTGGTGTTCTCTGTTCCTGTGGGGGATGATGATGGCGGTGTGATGGAGAGACTCGCAGTTTGGTGGCCGGTAACGTCCCCCTCGCACTACTAGGGGGTTTTTCCGCTCTACTTGAACCAAAGTCAGCCCAGAAGGGAAAGTCACACGGAGTGGGCCTCCTGTAAATGGGGAAAGTGGAGGTGCAAATATCAATTAAGCATGGAGGAATAATAGAGAAGGAAATGGCCACCTCCACCACATTCTTACAGAACAAAAACATATGCACACAACCCCATTATATGGGGCGGGGCTGGTTTATTACGGTTCCTCTCTGTATTGTTCCAAAGTTAAACTACATGTTGAGCTACAGTCCATCAATGAACCAATACAGAAATGACTCACCAACTAATGGAGACTTCTTTGGACAGTAAGGCATGCTCTCCTCCCTTGTCTGACTTTTGGATAGAAGGGAAAGGTTGGCATAGACATCACGCCCAGTATGGTTTTGCATGGAGGCCCCCACCCCTGTGTCAGTCCTTCGGAAAATCCGGAAAAAATATGTGACCCTCTTCTGGTAACCCTCCCTGGAAAGGAGGGCCATGACGATAAGCTGGACCCCAAGAACCATCATCAGGAAACGCCATTTTGATTGTAGATTTGGCATGGTGCTGAGTGTGACTGGTTTTTAATATAATATTTTGAATGGGGGTGGGGGGCACGTAGTTATGGTGTCTCTAACATACCCCAAAAACAATGTGGCTAATGATACTTTGGCAGTCGGATCCTTTTTGTGAAATTCCTACACAAGGATGCTTTGTGACCAATTATTCTTCTGGAAAGACGAGTTCCCCTTCAAAAATTAGAAGAAAGTTCAGGACTGCATGTAATGATATGGTGCTTTGTAGTGCGATGGGTTTCCTGGTATTACAAAGAGGAATAACTGTTTTCCTTTACAAAAATGAGACCAGGGCTTGTTCTTCGTCAGTAAAGATGGTCACAGTTTAAAGGTTGAGAATTTCTCCATAATTCCTCTATGTGTAAACATCCGACTATCTTGTCCATAAGCAACAATGCGAAAAAGGCACTTCAAACAATGTAAGAAAAGGAAAAAAACATTATAGTGAATATTTTGACATTCCTCTAGTCAGATGAGATGCGTAAGATCAAAGATGCTGATCCAAGCCTCATTTTCGCAGCACTAGAGAGCAGCCAGCTGGAATCCTGCCCATTAACACATCCGCCATCCAGCTGCCGGTTTGATCCACACTCCACTGCTGTCATTCATCAATGTGGAGAGTAATGGGGGAAAACTGGGGGGGGGGGGAAGTAAAAACATTTTTAGAATGAACTTTTGCTTGTTGCATGGGACATATACTACAGAAGATGAACTCCCATCACACAGACAAAAGGCAAAGAGGCATGGCATGGGATGAGCTGAGGTTTTGTTTGTGTGTGTGTGTGTGTGTGTCTCAGTTACAGGCAGCTTACTTACAGCATGTGGAATCAGGTCCACAAATCAGACTTGGCTCTGAAAGACAAAAGGATTTATTTTTCCCCCTGAGATTTCTCTCCCACTACTGCTAATTGGCAGGATGTTATGCCTGTGAAAAACTGCTGTCAACATGTAGCAAAGGCAGTCCACAGGTTGGATAAACAGCTTGTGCTTCCTTTCAGCTTTTATGACAGCTTATGGTGCAGGTAGATACAGTTGTATATAATCAGACTACCCCAGATCCATCCAAACATCTTAAAGAATGAAATGATACTTTATTCACCTTTTGTACAAGTACAGTTACATAGGAAATTACATTTTGCTCTCCTTTTGGATGGTGAGAACAAGTTTTCGGTCAGAGTACAGAGTCATCCATTTATCTGGCGCCCCTTGAGCCTTACTCAAGGAACCAATGATAATGCAACTATTCTGTGGCCCTACTTTGTGATTCAAAGTAGCAATTTTCCAATCTCAGACATGGAGTTTTAACCCACAGACCTAAGCACTGCCACCTAATCCAGCTTTGAAGGCTGAATCACAGATCATCAGGCTGTTCTTTGTCTTGAAAGGATGCCAGTTGTTGCCTGGCTCAAAAGTCAATACAGCAATAAATTTGAATTTACAGTGGGGAAAATAAGTATTGAACGCATCAACATTTTTCTCAGTCAATATATTTCTAAAGGATCTATTGACATGAAATTTACATCAGATGTCGGTAACCCAAGTAATCCACACATACAAAGAAATCAAAACAAATAAGTACATAGATTAAGTTATGTGAAATAAAGTGAAATGACACAGGGAATAAGTATTGAACACGCTTACTGAAATTTATTTAATACTTAGTAGAAAAGCCTTTGTTGGTAATGACAGCTTTAAGATGCCACCTGTATAGAGAAATTAGTCGCATGCATTGCTCAGGTGTGATTTTGGCCTATTCTTCCACACAAACTGTCTTCAAATCTTGATGTTTATAGGGCCTCTCCTATGAACTCTGATATTTAGTTCTTTCCATAGATTTTCAACTGGATTCAAGTCTTGCGATTGACTGGGCCATTCTAGCAGCTTTATTTTCTTTCTCTGAAACCGATTGAGAGCTTCCTTGGCTGCGTGTTTGGGATCATTGCCTTGCTGAAATGTCCACCCTTGTTTCATCATAGGAGCCCTGAATGTCTCGCTACATTTCTCCTTTCATCCTTCCTTCAATTATATGAAGTCTACTAGTACCATATGCTGCCCCACACCATGATGTTCCCACCCCCAAACTTCACTGTTGGGATGGTGTTTTTGGGGTGATGTGCAGTGACATTTCTCCTCCAAACATGGTGAGTGCTATAACATACAAAGAGTTTAATTTTATCTCATCTGACCGGACTATATTCTCCCAGCATTTCATTGGTTCATCCAGATGTTGTGCGGCAAACTTTAAACAAGCTTCAATATGCTTTTTCTTCAGCAGTGGAGTCTTGCACGGTGAGCGTGCATAGAGGCCATGGCAGTTGAGTGCATTACTTATTGTTTTCTTTGAAACAACTGCACCTGCTAATTCCAGGTCTTTATGAAGCTCTCCACGAGTGGTCCTTGGCTCTTCTGATTATTCTTGACTCCTCTGTCAGAAATCTTGCGAGGAGCACCTGGTCGTGGCCGGATAATGGTGAATTGATGTTCTTTCCACTTCCAGATTATGGCCCCAATGGTGCTCACTGGAACATTCAGAAGTTTAGAAATACGTCTGTGACCGATGCCATTGGTATGTTTTGCAGCAATCAGGTTGCGAAGGTCTTGAGTGAGCTCTTTGCTTTTATGCATCATGAAATACTTCTTGTGTGACACCTTGGTAATAAGAAACCTTTTTATAAGCCATCAGTTAGGACTAAACCAGCTGATATTAATTTGCACTGATAGGGGGCAGGATTTCTTTCTAAATACTGACAGATTTCAGCTGGTTTCTTGGCTTTCCGTGCCTTTTTGCACCTCCTGTTCTTCATGTGTTCAATATATTTTCCCTGTGTCATTTCACTTTATTTCACATAACTTAATCTATGTACTTATTTGTTTTGATTTCTTTGTATGTGTGGATTACGTGGGTTGTTACTGACATCTGGTGTAAATTTCATGTCAATAGATCCATAAATATATTTTCTGAGAAAAACATTGACGCGTTCAATACTTATTTTCCACGTTGTATTTAGCCAATACTTTTGCCAAGTGAAGCAAATAGCACATTACAAACATACATGCTGTCAGAGTTAACTAGGCACAAGTGCAGCTTCCAATCAATGCCTAGGCACAAGTGCATTAATCAGTACTATTTTTAGAATAAAAACAAACCAACAAGCACCTATCACACGATACCTGCAGGTTCGGAGCCACACCAGTACTACAACAGAAACAGATCGATATGAAACAAAGTGATTTCAGCCTCCATAACATCTCCACACCGACTGTATATGTCACTGCTTTGTCAAGGATCTGTCACAACTTAGGGCGTTTTTCCACCGCACCAGGTACCGTACTTTCGGTACTTCCATAAAGTGTCGAAAGTTTGGTACTTCTTTCGTGTCGGTTTTCCACTGGCGTAAGAAATGGTACCGGCGCCAAATAACATCATCAGTGACCGCCCCTGACTGACAGCCCAAAATTAAAACTAACAGTTGAGGCTGGAAAATGCGGTTTATTGTTGTCAGCTTGAAAAGGCATGGGAATTTTTCAAAAGCACATTGTTGCAAGTGCAAGAGGACTTCATACCTGTTTCCAGCAAAACTAAATCTAGGAAACGACAACCAAGGTGGTTTACTAAGGAAATTAAGAATAAAGTCAGGAGGAAAAGGGCTCTGTTCCACAATTGGAAAATAACTAATGATTTCAAAATTAAGCAGGAGTATCTAAGTCTACAGGCAGAGTTAAAAAATGACATTAGGCTATCCAAGAGGGATGTAGAAAGAAAAATTGCATTGGAGGCTAAGCATGACAGTAAAGGTTTCTTCCAATATTTTAACTCCAAGAGAGCACTAAAAGCTGAAATCACTAATTTGCAGGATAGTAAGGGACTTATAATTGATAATGAAATTGATATAGTAAATGAGTTTAATGATTATTTTTCAAGGGTGTTCACAATAGAGAACACAAGTAACTTACCACCAATTAATACGAATACAGCATCGTCTATGACCAATATATGTATAACTGAGGTTGATGCGATACTAAGCCTAGCTAAACTCAAAATAAATAAATCGCAGGGGCCTGATGGCATCTTACCTATAGTCTTAAAAGAGATGAGGGATATTATTAGCCAACCTTTAACTTTAATATTCCAGAAATCGTTATCTGCGGTTGTGGTACCATCAGATTGGAAGCACGCTAATATAACACCAATATTCAAAAAAGGGGATAGAAGTAATCCAGCAAACTATAGGCCAATCAGTTTAACTAGCATTACTGGAAAAATAATGGAAGCTATAATTCAAGTGAAAATGGTAGATTACCTAGATGCAAATAACATTATAAAGGATAGCCAGCATGGATTTAGGAGAGGTAGATCCTGCTTAACGAATCTACTTGAGTTCTTTGAGGAAGCTACAAGTGAAATTGATCACAAAAAGGCCTATGATGTGATTTACTTAGATTTCCAGAAGGCCTTTGATGTTGTCCCCCATAAACGGCTCTTGCGAAAGCTTAAAGCTGCAGGGATTTTAGGAACTGTGGCAGCTTGGATCAAAAACTGGCTAACTGACAGGAAGCAGCGAGTAGTTATTAGAGGCACAATGTCACAGTGGGCCTCCGTTCATAGTGGGGTACCGCAGGGTTCAATTTTAGGACCACTATTGTTCCTAATTTACATTAATGATATTGACACAAATACATACAGTAAACTGGATAAATTTGCAGATGACACCAAGGTGGGTGGTGTAGCAGATACTTATCTAGCAGCACATACAACAGGATCTTGATTTAATTAGCGACTGGGCTGATACCTGGCAGATGAAATTTAACATAGATAAATGTAAGGTAATCCATGCAGGGAGCAGAAATATAAAGTACAGATATTTTATGAGTTCCACTGAAATCAAGGTAGCTGATTATGAGAAATATCTCGGTGTGTATGTTGATGCTTCCATGTCCCACTCTTGCCAGTGTGGGGAAGCAATAAAAAAGGCGAACAGAATGTTGGGTTATATCTCTAGGTGTGTGGAGTTTAAGTCAAGGGAGGTGAATTTACACTTATATAATTCCTTGGTAAGACCCCACCTAGAATACTGTGTGCAGGTTTGGCCACCATACCTCAAGAAGGACATTGCTGCCTTAGAAAAGGTGCCACGAAGAGCTACGAGAATGATTCCTGGTCTTAGAGGAATGTCTTATGAGGAGAGGTTAGCGGAACTGAATCTGTTTAGCCTTGAGCAAAGGAGACTAAGGGGGGATATGATTCTGGTCTACAAGATTCTAACGGGTCTGGATGCTGTTCAGCCAAATGACTATTTCAATATTAGTCTAAATACTAGAACTCGTGGCCATAAGTGGAAATTAGCGGGAGAACATTTTAAAACAAATTTGAGGAAGCACTTCTTTACACAGCGTGTAGTTAGAGTATGGAATAGCCTTCCTGCTAGTGTAGTGGAAGCTAAAACCATGGGTTCCTTTAAATCAGAGCTAGATAAGATTTTAACAACTCTGAGCTATTAGTTAAGTTCTCCCCAAACGAGCTTGATGGGCCGAATGGCCTCCTCTCGTTTGTAAATTTCTTATGTTCTTATCACAGTATAAGGTTCAGTAAAATCCAAATAATGCTGCCATCAATTACGTTTACGTAGGTACACTTACTTTTGCTAAGCCGATCAAAGCAGTAAGAATTAGCTTACTGCTAATTCAGTCTTTTGAAAGCAAACAAATCATTTAATTATGTTTTTTGATTTTCAAGCAGCATTGTTCGGTGTTTCGCGTGTGCCCCATTTCTTCCAAGCGGCTTGGTATTACGGGGTTCCGGGCAATTCAGTTTCCCTATGTTTCCCCTAATATTAAAGCAAAGAGGTATGTGAAATGTCTGAAAATCACTCAGGTAGATTATTACATGTGAATACAGTAGATCGTCACGCATAATATAGTCTTATAAGCAATACTATACCGTTTTCATCAAGAAATATCTCTATCCAGCGAATTAAGTAATTTAATTTATTATCTGTAAAAACAAAAAACATAGAAAAGGCATGTGATGCTTTAAAATTAATATATCACTTGTTTACCTCAAGAGCTTCGTAAAAAGACATGAAAACAACAGCGATACCGTGTACAAATCAGTGCGCAACAGGGGAAACAGGGAAACTGAATTGCCCGGACAGCAAAAACTTTTTTATTTCGAGTCGTGCCATCCAAATCCCACTGGATCTGTTCATCCGACCATATGGCGATTAAAGCCTGTGTTTCCTCGTTTGTCCATCCTTCCATTTCCGTTTCTACTACTTTTTATTTTGTTCCCGCTGTGATCACTCTGTTCGCTGTGTGTTTCAAAAGATGGCGGTTGTATTTTGTGTTTCAGCGGCAGGCTATTTGTAACCAAATCGACAGCAAATACGTTTGCAAGTCCCACCCCAAAGTACCAAAGAAGTACCCCAACTGGTTTGGCACTTTCGGTACTCGAGATTTCGGTACTGGTACTCGACTGGAAGTCAATGTAAAAGTGAAAGTACCGTACTTTGTGCCGTGGAAAAGCGCCCTTAACTGAGCTTTTCCAACCAGTGAGCAAAAAATAAATAAAAAATTCACACCATCAGACTGCCAAAAATATTCTTGTCAGGCGGTAGCAGTATTCTAGTTCTCACTTTCAAATGCATTTACAAGCTCGCCCCTCCCTATCTGTCTGGCCTGCTTCACATTGCCACCCCATCCCGAACTCTTAGATCTTCATCTTCCACCCATCTTATTGTTCCGTCTGCCCGCCTTATCACCATGGGACACAGAGCTTTTAGTTGCTCTGCTCCCCGTCTTTGGAATTCACTTCCAGCGGATATCAGAAATATCGATTCTCTTCACTTGTTTAGGTTAAACCTCAAAACTCATCTGTTTAAGTTGGCTTATTCACGTTAGACCTATTGTTGTCTGATTATGTAAATAACTTTTTAATTATTTGTTTTTTATTTGTTTTATTGTTTGTTTTTATGGACTATGTAAGGTGACCTTGGGTTTTAGAAAGGTGCCCACAAATAAAATGTATTATTATTATTCAACTGTCCTGCTGAATAAACAAAGCATGCAGCATAGCTGATGAAGAACTGGTTCCAAAAAATGCTCTACTTTAATGGTTCGGATTTGTGGGTTCCAATTGTTTGTACAATAGGTGGCAACACAACCAGTTATGATTTGTTTGTATTTGTTGTAAACTGTTCAGAAGTGCACAGTTAATGACCAAAGTGATAAATGCTCATTTGTACTCTATATTTTTGAAACTTTGACTTTTCCCTTTTTAATACTAATCTGACCATGGAAAATTAAGCAAAAAATAAGGAGCAGAACTATTCTTTTAATTTTCACTCGTCTGTATTTTACTAGCATTTAACCATTCTGATTGAATTTTAAAGAAGATAAATTAAAATACAAATATTTCTATGTAATTTATTCTATTGTTCTATTTATATGAGTAAATATTCATAAGGATCTAACTGAGTTTGGGTGTATAGTTATTGGCAAAAGTTTTGAGAATGACACAAGTATTGATTTTAACAAAGTTTGCTGCTGCTTCAGTGTTTGCAGATCTTTTTGTCAGATGTTTCTATGGTATACTAAAGTATAATTACAAGCAACTGTCAAAGGCGTTTATTGACAATTACATTACATACAATTACATAGAAGTTATTGTCATTTCGTTGTTACTTTTTTTCCCTAAATCACAATTTTAGTTGTTTCATATAGGACTATGGGAGGTATTTTCTGCAAAAAATAAAATGAAAATAAGAAAATACAATCTCCACTTTGCCATTTAGTTTCCAAAGTCTGTGTGCAAAAATCCTGCAAAAATTAAAATGGAATAGCACCATTTGCATTTTCCACTCATGTATGAGTCAGATGTGAAAAATTAAAAAATTACATGAAAAACCCTTTTTGTCTTTTCATTTTCAAGTTCACTACATGCAAGTATATGTTAATCGGAGCTGGCCGGTGGGCGGAGCTACAGATCACTGCTGCGCTTTCTCAGTGCATTTTCAGATTCCATTTTATTTTTCCAGAAAATACCTCCCATATAGGACTGCCACTAACGACTAATTTCTATGGATTAATCTATCGACTATTTTACCGATTGGTTGATTAATCTGAACAATTAATGTTCCTCAAGAAAATCAAAGACCGTTTAATTAAAGTTAATTTTATTTTATTTTGACATCAAACTGTTTGTTATTAAAGGGCTTTAGATAATGGATTCCGGCTTTTTGGCACTATATGGACATTATTTTCACCGACAATTCAATAAGCATTTAGTAGTATGCCTAAAATATTAATAAGAAGCATACTGTGGCACCCAAAATTAGTGTATAAATCTGGCGAATCCTTATGCTTATTAAATTTGGTTAGCAGAGCATGCCACATGTGACACAAGGGATAAGCACTGATGACGGGTGGGACAGATCAGCAGCCACAACATCTTTTAAAAGAGGAGAAACTGGTTGAACAAGGTAAAAATATGTTGGTGGTGTGGCGATACATTTTGCTGATTAAAGTCAGACACTTTTTTTTGTAAATATAGTTTTCATTTTTATTTCAGTTTACATATTATTTTCTTTATTTAGAGTGTTTTCGTTTCAGTTTTACGATAACACTGGTCCCAACAAGCCCAATGCGCACGAACACACACCATGAACTAGGGGTGGGGGGTACAGCGGTGCTATAGTCATTACCGGTGTGTTTGTGCGCCACAATATGGATTTGCACTAAACCAGGAATACCGCGAAAAGTCCACAGCCTAATTATACAATAGCCTATTTATAAAAAAATAAAGCATTTTATTTTCTTCAAAACTTCAGTTGAAATCTGACTACTTATCATTATAGAGTCTATGTTTATCTACTTTGTGTGATTTTTCCTATTACACACTGTGTAGCGATAGCAAATATAAACATATTTTGTGTAATTATATACATTAAACAGGGTTCGTACGGTCATGAAAAACCTGGAAAAGTCATGGAATTTTAAAATGGCAATTTCCAGGCCTGGAAAAGTTTTGGAAAATGAATAAACTCAGAAAGTTTTGGAAAAGTCATGGAAATTTGTTTTTCAAAAATATCCGTGTACTTGAATTTGTTCAATTGATAATATTGGTTTTCAAATTGCAATAATTTTTTCGTTCGGGCGATCAGTCACATCCCAGTCAGCACAAGTACGTCGGCGCTACGTCGCTGATAAGTTTTTTTAAGGTCGGTATTTAGTAGCTTTTCAGTCATTTGCACATTGGGCGTTTAAGCGAGCAACGCTTTTCAACACCGCGACGATCCGACGTTTTCGCGAATAAAACGCGATGCTTCGTAATGGAACGCGATCCAAATGCGACCATCCGCCGTTTATGCGACGTATTGCCTACGTACTTGTGCTGACAGGGATCACGTGACATGTTCTCTGCTTGGGGCAACTCAGTTGCAGCTGAGCAAAAATAAACAATGCCGGGAAAATGTCGCTTTAATAATGTTTGGCTTCAATCTGAAAAGTATAATGCATGGCTTGAGAAAGACCAGGACCCGGGACGAGCAAAATGTAGACTTTGCCATAAAACGTTCGACATTTCGAACATGGGAGAAGCAGCGCTATCTAGCCATGCTAAAGGTGCAAAGCACCAAATTTAACAGCATTTTTTTGCCCTGAAGAAGGCCACAGAGGCTGAAACATGTTGGCATGTTTTTAATGGATAGCCAAGTTTAAATAAAGGCTTTTAAAACATATTCCTTGTGCCTCAGAACTACTGTTTATTAAGTCATGAATATTTACCTTTAAGTCATGGAAAAGTCATGGAAATGTAATGGTAAAAATGTGTACGAACCCTGATTAAATAAATTAACCTGGTTACTTACATACATACATGTATACATACATACATACATACAGTCAGGACCATAAATATTTGGACAGAGACAATGTTTTTCAATTTTTAAGTTCTGTACATTACCACAATTCATTAAAAAAAAAACAAGTCAGATGTAGTTGAAGTGCAGACTTTCAGCTTTAATTTAGTGAGTAGAACAAAAACATTGCATAAAAATGTGGAGAACTAAAGTAATTTTTCTACACAATCCCCTCCTTTCAAGGGCTCATAAATAATTTGACAAATTAATATAACTATTATATTAATATAATATAAAAATGCTAACCTTGCATTTTTTCTTGTTTTAGTAATTGCTGTCTGATGGCTGAACAAAAATCTAATCCTGTATGGCAGCATTTCACCAAGCCAACACCAGGAATAGCCAGGTGCAATATCTGGTAGCTGGTGAGCTTGGGAGCTGAAGAAGGAGTTTGCTGCTATATTGTGCACTAAAAGAGATTCTAATGCTGCTATTTTTATTGTTTACAAGTTGTATTGTGTGTTTGTTATTTAAGTTTATATTTAAATTTACACAAGTCAGTATTCAATAAATGCTAAGTTGAGAAATTTTGTGTATCGTTTGTTGTTATTAGTGTGATATTTTATCATGCAAATAGTGGGGAAAACGTTGAATTTTCGGCCAAAAAAAATCGGCAGCATATATCAGCCATCGGCTGACCCTGACTCCTAAATATCGGCATTGGCTACTGAAAAACCCATATCGTACCCATATATATATATATATATATATATATATATATATATATATATATATATATATATATATATATATATATATATATATATATATATACACACACACACACACACACACACACACACACACACATATACATATACACACATATATACACTCACCTAAAGGATTATTAGGAACACCTGTTCAATTTCTCATTAATGCAATTATCTAATCAACCAATCACATGGCTGTTGCTTCAATGCATTTAGGGGTGTGGTCCTGGTCAAGACAATCTCCTGAACTCCAAACTGAATGTCAGAATGGGAAAGAAAGGTGATTTAAGCAATTTTGAGCGTGGCATGGTTGTTGGTGCCAGACGGGCCGGTCTGAGTATTTCACAATCTCAGTTACTGGGATTTTCACGCACAAACATTTCTAGGGTTTACAAAGAATTGTGTGCAAAGGGAAAAACATCCAGTATGCGGCAGTCCTGTGGGCGAAAATGCCTTGTTGATGCTAGAGGTCAGAGGAGAATGGGCCGACTGATTCAAGCTGATAGAAGAGCAACTTTGACTGAAATAACCACTCGTTACAACCGAGGTATGCAGCAAAGCATTTGTGAAGCCACAACACGCACAACCTTGAGGCGGATGGGCTACAACAGCAGAAGACCCCACTGGGTACCACTCATCTCCACTACAAATAGGAAAAAGAGGCTACAATTTGCACGAACTCACCAAAATTGGACAGTTGAAGACTGGAAAAATGTTGCCTGGTCTGATGAGTCTCGATTTCTTTTTCTTTTTTTTTATCAAATATTTTTATTGAGGAAAGCATAAAAAAATATATACAAAAATACAGTGTTTGCACTTACAAAAATACAATTTACCTTCCTACATTTTCCAAACTAAATATATTTATGAATAAACAAAAACACACACAGAGAAGAAAGAGAGAGAAAAAAAAAAAAAAAAAAAATAGAGAAGCCCCCCCCCCCCCCCCCACTCGGCTCAGCACAACCAACCAACATATTACACAAATATAACCATCAAAGGTGTACATTCAATCAGGCAAAACCTCTAAGCTACTAAAATAGGAAATAAAGGGTTGCCATTTGTGGAAAAATTTGGCTGTACATCCTCTCAACGTGTATTTAATTTTTTCAAGTTTTAAAAAAAACATGACATCCTTAAGCCACTGGGAAATAGAAGGATATTTAGCTGACTTCCAATGCAACAATAGTAAACGTCTCGCTAATAAGGATGTGAAAGCTATGATATCCTTTTGTATAGAATTAAGTGTAAGTGAGGGATCTGGAATCCCAAATATGGCAATTAGAGGACAAGGTTGGAGAGTTACCCCAAGAACAGCTGACAAAATAGCAAAATAACCTGTCCAGAAACCTTCCAGCTCAGGACACAGAAAAAACATGTGACTAAGATGACAGGGAGAGCTATGACATTTATCACATTTGTCTTCCACTTCCGGATACAATAAAGAAAGTCTAGACTTAGAAAAATGTGCCCTATATATGACCTTGAACTGAATAAGTCCAAGACGAGCACAAGAAGTGGTAGACCGTACCCTCACTATAGCCTGTTCCCAGGACTCCTCATGTATTTGAATTCCTAGTTCCCCTTCCCATGTACACTTAAGCTTAACATCTGAGTGGTTACTAAAAGACAGAATAATATCATAGAGTTTCGAAATGGTTCCCCTATGATAAGGAATAAATTGTAACATAGCTTCCCACTGCTGTTCTGGAGGTAAAGAGAGGAAATTAGGGAAACACTTGGAAACAAAATCTCGAATTTGAAAATAACGAAACAAATGGGAAATAGGGAGACCATAACGAGAAGACAAATTGGCAAAACTATTGAAAACACCATCCACGTATAAATGTTTAAATTGTATAATCCCCTTATCACACCACACTAAGAATGACGAGTCCAGGAGTGATGGAGGAAACAAATGGTTGTCGTTTAGAGGACCTGAGGAGGATGCCATTACAAATTTAAAGTGCCGTCTAAACTGAAACCAGATCTTAAGTGTGTTGAGTACCACCTGATTATCAGTGTACATAGAGGGTTTTATAGGTAAAGATGAATAGAGTAGAGCCAGTATAGAAGATCCCTTACAGGATAATAACTCCAATTTACACCAAGAAGAACCGGAAGATTTCAGCCAATAGCAAAGTTTATGGATATGTGCAGCCCAGTAGTAAGCTAGAAAATTAGGTAATGCAAGTCCCCCACTAAATCTGCATCTTTGCAGTAAAGTTTTACGAACCCTAGGTGGCTTCCCTCCCCAAATGAACGAACCAATAATCTTATCCAAAGAGACAAAAAAATGTTTTGGTAAAAATAAGGGAATCGACTGAAATAAAAATAGAAATTTTGGTAAAATATTCATTTTAACAACGTTAATCTTACCGATTAATGAGAGGGGAAGATTACCCCATCTTTGAATATCGGAAGAAATCCTTGATATAAGAGGAGTAAAATTAGCTGATTTAAGGCCAGATATAGAACGAGTCACGTTAATCCCCAGGTATTTAAACCCTGATGGGCTGAGGTGAAAGGGTAGATCGGACTGTTGAAGATGACATGCTGCCGTAATAATGGGAAAACACTCACTTTTCCCCAAGTTTAATTTGTAACCTGAAAACGAGCTGAAATTCTCCAGAATACCTAAAACAGCAGGGATAGAGTGCATAGGATCAGCTATATATAACAACAAATCATCCGCATACAATGATACTTTATGTTCAATTCCATTACGGATGATTCCCTTGAATACAGAAGAAGATCTCAATGTGATAGACAGAGGCTCGATAACAATAGCAAAGAGTAAAGGTGACAAAGGGCAACCTTGACGACAACCACGACCCAGAGCAAAATAATCAGAATAAACATCATTAGTATGAACACTGGCTTTAGGGGACGAATGCAGGAGCCGAATCCAAGAAATAAGTTTCTCACCAAATCCAAATTTCTTTAAAACTGCAAACAAATACTCCCACTCCACCCTATCAAAAGCCTTTTCAGCATCTAAAGAAATCACAAGTTCAGGGAGATCAGATGGGTGTTTTGAGTAAATAATATCAAAGAGTGTACGGGTATTAAAAAACAATTGACGTCCCTTTATAAAACCATTTTGCTCTTCTGATATAATATAAGGAAGCACATCCTCTAGGCGAGATGCAATTACCTTAGACAACACCTTTGCATCAGCATTAAGCAGAGACAATGGTCTGTAGGAACCACAGGAGGTTGGATCTTTGTCATTTTTGAGAAGGAGTGCTATAGTGGCTTGTGTGAAAGTTGGTGGTAATGAACCCCTTTCCAAGGATTCATTAAACACAGATAAAAGCAATGGTGTCAATTTACCAATAAATGCTTTATAAAATTCAATTGGAAACCCATCAGGGCCTGGGGCTCTATTAGACTGCATGGCGAGATAGCTTTTAATACTTCTTCAACGGAAAGTGGGGAATCCAATTGCACAGCAACATTATTATCGATAACCGGGTTCAAAAGATCATGAAGTAATTGGTACATGTTCGCTTTGTCCGTAGGAAATTCAGACTTGTATAGCAAAGAGTAAAATGTTTTAAAAGTAGAATTAATTTCCAAGGGATCTGTAGTAATAGAGCCAGAAGTGTTTTTAATACTAGGTATTAAGCGTGAAGTGGCTTGACGTCGTAGCTGATGTGCCAACAAGCGACTTGCCTTGTCCCCACATTCATAATATGAGCCACGACTACGCAATAACAAGCGCTCTGCCTCTTTAGTTGACAAAAGATTGAATTCTGCTTGCAAATCAAGACGCTGCTTCAGTAATTCTGGAGAAGGGTTCAGTGTATAACTTTGATCAAGGTTACTAATCGCAGCTGTAAGTTCTTTAAGCCTAGCATTAGTCTTCTTATTGGCAAGAACAGAATACGAAATAATTTGACCCCTCAGGAAGCACTTAAGTGTCTCCCATAGCAATGAATATGAAACTGAATCATTTTGATTAAAGAACAAGAACTCCTCAATAGAACTTGAAATGAATTCACAAAATTCTTTATCCGCCAGAAGGAGAGAGTTAAATCTCCAAAATGGTGAGCTACGTTTATAGGTAGAGAGCTGAATATCCAATAGTAGAGGTGAATGATCAGATATTACAATACCGGAATAGTCAGAAAATTTAACACACGAATTAAGAGTTCTGTCAATAAAAAAATAATCAATCCTGGAATAAGAATGGTGCACCTGGGAGAAAAAGGAAAATTTTTTAAGTGAAGGGTTGAGAAATCTCCATGGATCAATAAGATCGTTCTGTTTCACAAAATCTGAAAATATTTTAGACATGGATGATTCAGATAGAGAACGAGGATTAGATCGATCCAAGATTGGATCTAAAACACAATTCAAATCCCCACCGAAGATCAGCAAATGAGTATTCAAAAAGGGGATGCTACTGAGCAATCTATTAGCGAATTCAGCATCATCAAAATTCGGGGCATATACGTTTACCAACAAAACCTTTTGTTGCATTAGGGTACCCGCAACAATGATGTATCTACCATTCCTATCCGCAATAACCTTGGTCAATGAGAATTGAACTTTCTTATTAATGAGAATGGCAACTCCTCTAGCTTTCGAATTAAAATTTGAGTGAAAGACCTGACCTGACTATATAAATTTACTGGGCTGGGAGTACGGGGTCATAGTGAGTTAGTTAATTATGGGGCCGGCTCAGTGTTGCGTTTGCAAGATGTTTGCCCTTCTGGACGTTAGTGTCCAGTCGGACTTCATCTGCGAGCGATGTAAGCTAGTGGACTCACTCATGGTCAAGGTTCGCGACCTTGAGGAGCAACTGGCTCGCATCCAATGCAACAGTGAGTTAGATGAGCTAGTTGATACGCCGTTTAGGGAGACGGTGTGTACGCCACTAACGGGGGGGAGGGAGAATGAAGAGCAGAGAGGTCGAGAGAGCTGGGTGACCGTAGGTCGTAGACGCAGGAAAAGGCGTACACACGTTACAGAGGCGGCATCACCTGAGGTGTCTGTGTCTAACAGGTTTCAGGTGCTTCCAGCTTTAGAGCCGGAAGGGACTGGGGAAGCAGGTGGGCCCTTGGGCACTGAGGAGCCCCCTCCCCCCAGAAAGAGGGAGGTTGTGGTAGTGGGGGATTCAATTATTAGGGGAGTAGACAGTTATGTGTGCACGCGTGATAGAGGGTCCCGTACGGTGTCTTGCCTGCCTGGTGCCCAGGTAGGAGACCTTCCAGATCGTGTGGACAAGCTTTTGGCCCCAGCTGGGGTGGATCCAGTTGTCGTGGTGCATGTTGGCACCAACGACATAGGCAAGGGTAGAAGGGCTGTTCTGCAGGATAAATTTATAGAAGTCGCCAATAAGCTTAGAAGCAGAACGTCCATGGTGGTATTTTCCGAAATACTCCCCGTGCCACGCGCAAGTGAGGCTAAGTTAGCTGAGATAAGGAGATTAAATGCGTGGCTAAAAGGATGGTGTAGGAAAGAGGGGTTTAGGTTTATGGGACACTGGAGGACCTTCTGGAACAGGTGGGACCTCTTCAAGCCGGATGGGTTGCATCTGAACCGGAGGGGAACCAGTGTACTGGGAAGGCGTATTTATAGAGTAGTTGAGGAATGTTTAAACTAGGGACTGGGGGGGCAGGGAGGTTAGTTAAGTATGTAACTGGGGGGAAACGGAAAGCCCAAAAAAATCATATTATAAGTAGGCACTGTAATAAGCCTACCCTTTGCTGTCTGTATTTAAACGCCAGGAGTATTAGGAATAAAATTCATGATTTAGAGGCTCTTATCTCATCGGACTCTTATGATATTATAGCAATAACTGAAACGTGGTTGAGTGATAAGGATGGACAAGAATATAATATGGATGGTTACACATTGTTCCGTAAAGACCGTATAGGTAAGAAGGGAGGTGGTGTTGCAGTATATGTAAAGGAAATCTTGCAGGCAAGGGAGCTTACTGATATAAGTAAAAGTACGGAAGCTATATGGGTAAAATTAGATGCTACAAACTCAAATAGCCTAATTGTCGGTGTTTGTTACAGAGCACCCAATGTAGCTGCTGAGGAAAGCAGATTGTTATACAGTGATATTAGGATTATGAGCAATAAAAATGATGTGGTAGTTATGGGTGATTTTAATCTACCGGGGATGCAGTGGGACATTGTTGCTGGCTCTTCTGAAAATGAACTTGAGATGGTGGAATTAGTACAGGATTGTTTTTTTACTCAGTTTGTTAACACCCCTACCAGGGGAGATGCCATTCTTGATCTTGTTTTGTCTAATAACCAGGACAGGATTGGTAAATTAGATGTTTTAGAACCACTTGACAGTAGCGATCATAACATGGTTAAATTTGAGGTTAAGTTTAGTGCCCGAAGAGCAAAGTCCAAATCAAAAATATATAATGTTAGGAAGGCTAACTTCAATTGTATGAGATTAAAACTAGAAACCGTGAACTGGATGGAGTTAAATAACAAAACTGTTGAAGAGGCATGGGAATTTTTTAAAAGCACATTATTGCAAGTACAAGAGGACTTCATACCTGTTTCTAGCAAGAATAAATCTAGGAAATTGCAACCTAGGTGGTTTAATAGGGACATAAAGTATAAAGTAAGGAGGAAAAGGGCTTTGTTCCAGAGATGGAAAATAACTGATGATGACATAATAAAGCAAGAGTATCTAAATCTACAGGCTGAATTAAAAAATGACATTAGACGAGCTAAAAGGAATGTCGAAAGGAAGATCGCATTGGAGGCTAAGGATGACGTTAAAAGTTTCTTCCAGTATTTTAACTCTAAAAGAGCTCTAAAAGCTGAAATTACTAATCTGCAGGATAGTAAGGGTCTTATAATTGAAAACGACATTGACATAGTAAATGAGTTCAATGATAGTTTTGCACGGGTATTCACTGTCGAGGACACTAGTAACTTACCAGTTCTTATTACTAATCCAACATCGTCTATAACTAATATATATATAACTGAAGCTGATGTTTTGCAAAGCCTAGCTAAGCTCAAAATAAATAAATCACAGGGCCCTGATGGCATCTTACCTATAGTGTTAAAAGAGATGAGGGATATTATTTGCCGACCCTTAACATTACTGTTTCAAAAATCCTTATCTGAAGGTGTGGTACCTTCTGATTGGAAGCATGCCAACATAACGCCCATTTTCAAAAAAGGGGATAGAAGTAATTTGTCAAACTATAGGCCAATCAGTCTAACTTGTATAACTGGTAAAGTTATGGAGGCTATAATCAAAGAGAAAATGGTAGATTACCTGGACTCAAATAACATTTTGAGGGATAGCCAGCATGGATTTAGGAGAGGTAGATCCTGTTTAACAAATCTGTTGGAGTTTTTTGAGGAAGCTACTCAGGAAGTTGATGATAAGAAGGCCTATGATGTCATCTATTTAGATTTCCAAAAGGCTTTTGATGTTGTTCCCCACAAGAGGCTCTCACTTAAACTCAAAGCGACAGGTATTTTAGGAACTGTAGCGACTTGGATTGATAACTGGTTAACGGATAGGAAGCAGCGAGTAGTTATAAGAGGCTCGATGTCACAGTGGGCCTGCGTTCATAGTGGGGTACCGCAGGGTTCAATTTTAGGACCACTTTTGTTCCTAATTTACATAAATGATATAGACACCAATATATACAGTAAACTGGTGAAATTTGCAGATGACACCAAGGTGGGTGGTGTAGCAGATACTGAACTAGCGGCTCAGCAGCTACAGCGGGATCTTAATTTAATTAGTGACTGGGCTGACACCTGGCAGATGAAATTTAACATAGACAAATGTAAGGTACTCCATGTAGGGAGCAGAAATATAAAGTACAGGTATTTTATGGGACCTACTGAAATAAAGGTAGCTGATTATGAGAAAGACCTTGGTGTGTATGTTGATGCTTCCATGTCTCATTCTCGCCAGTGTGGGGAAGCAATAAAAAAGGCCAATAGGATGTTGGGGTATATCTCCAGGTGTGTGGAGTTTAAGTCAAGGGAGGTAATGCTAAGATTATACAATTCCTTGGTGAGACCTCACCTAGAATATTGTGTACAGGTTTGGTCACCATATCTTAAAAAGGACATAGCGGCCTTAGAAAAGGTGCAGCGTAGGGCCACAAGAATGATTCCTGGTCTTAGAGGAATGTCATACGAGGAAAGGTTATTTGAGCTAAATCTGTTCAGCCTCAAGCAAAGGAGACTGAGGGGGGACATGATCCAGGTCTATAAGATTCTAACAGGTTTGGATGCTGTTCAACCGAATAGTTACTTCAGCATTAGTTCAAATACAAGAACTCGTGGCCATAGGTGGAAATTAGCGGGAGAACATTTCAAACTGGATTTAAGGAAGCACTTCTTTACACAGCGTGTAGTCAGAGTATGGAATAGTCTTCCTGATAACGTAGTGCAAGCTGAATCCTTGGGTTCCTTTAAATCAGAGCTAGATAAGATTTTAACAACTCTGAGCTATTAGTTAAGTTCTCCCCAAGCGAGCTCGATGGGCCGAATGGCCTCCTCTCGTTTGTATAGTTCTTATGTTCTTATGTACCCAAGGGCAGTGTAACCTATAATGATCTTTAATGCGAAGATGAGTTTCCTGTAAAAATGCTATATCAGAATTTAGACGTTTCAAATGCATGAAAACCTTTGATCTCTTAACAGGGTTACCCATACCTTTAATATTCCAACTAATGAATCTAAGAGGCCTGCCTGACCTAGCAGTGCTGGGATCTATATTGCCGTTAACCATTCAAAAAGAGTGAAAACATAACCAAAATGCCAGTAGTTGTAAAGAGCTGAAATGGAATACCCTCCCCCCCAAAAAATTACCCCTGAACACAAATACACCCAAAGTCTCCACATAACTACAAAAAAAAAAGAAAAAAAAAGGAGACAGCAGTGTTTCCCACAATAGCTAAGAACGATCCACCAAAGTGAATGAACTAACCGGAAGTCGAACAAAACCAACCAAAGCAAGAGAGAGAAAAAACCTCCCACCGACTTTCACACACTGCAAAACAGTGCGCCTGTAACAATAAACACGTTGAATTAAAAAGCTCACAGTGCAAAAAAAAACAAACAAACAGTACAGTAATTGGCGCAACACCCTGAGAAAACAATAAACAGGTAG
Organism: Paramormyrops kingsleyae; assembly: GCF_048594095.1. Taxonomy (NCBI): domain Eukaryota; kingdom Metazoa; phylum Chordata; class Actinopteri; order Osteoglossiformes; family Mormyridae; genus Paramormyrops; species Paramormyrops kingsleyae. The sequence continues at coordinate 21,860,734 of NC_132805.1, forward strand.
CGTTAAGCCGAAATAGACCGTAAACACTTAGCAGCATTACAGCACCTAAATGAAATGCTATGGAGGCTCACCCAGAAAGCAAAGTCTTGACATAATCACTGGCTTCCTCCACTGAAACAAAGTCCTTCTCAACACCCTTATAAGTGATGCGAAGTCACGCTGGATGAAAAAGGCCATACCGAACACCTTCAATGCCACGGAGTTGCTGCCTGACCGTATTGAATGCAGCCCGAGCCCGTGCTATCTTGGCAGTGTAGTCAGGAAAGACTGAGATGATCTGGTCTCCAACTTTGATCTGTCAGCGTTCTCTAGCGCGACGTAAAATGTCAACACAATCAGTATGGTAATGAAACCTGCATACAATGGCTCGTGGACGGTCGCCGGGCTTGGGTTTGGGTTGGAGGGTCCTGTGGGAACGGTCCAGAAGCGGTTCCTTCACCAGTTCAAATGTTTCCTTTAGCAAGGAGGCTACGGCAGCAGTGGTGCAGGTGTCAGGGCCCTCGGCACTCCCACTATCCTGACATTATTCCGCCGCGTCCTAGACTCCAAGTCTTCGCATTTATTTTCCAGCTTGGCGACATTAGCTGTGAGGCACTTTATAGTGTGTTTCATCTCAGAAATGTCATCAGAGCACACAGTAAGTGCATGCTCCATCCCCCTGACCTGAGCGGTCACTGTAGCATCATTAGCCGCTTTATCAATCGCCAGCTGCGTCTTCACCGCCTGCAAGTCAAACTGAATAGTAGACAAAGCATCACCGAGAGTATCCTGAAGTTCTTTTTTAAATATATCGGCGATATCTTTCCTCAGCGAGGCCAACAACTCGACCTTAAGAGCGTCCATATCGGGATTAGCTTGGCTCGAAGGGGACCTCACAGGTGACGACGGGACATTCGAGGCCGTGGTCGCGGTTTGCAAACTAGGCCTCAGTTGTGTTTGAATAGTACTGCGAGTTTTAATGTTTTTTGCTGCCATTATCCGCAGTCCCACGTAATAACTACTCAACACAACGAACTGTGAAATAAAACAGGAGTAAAATTATGACCGAAAGGCGCAAAAAAATAACAATTTTAATCGAAGTCGGCGGGAGCTCCCAAACTCACAACCTACTCCATCAAAGCACAACCGGAAGTCCGCCTGAGTCTCGATTTCTGTTGAGACATTCAAATGGTAGAGTCAGAATTTGGCGTAAACAGAATGAGAACATGGATCCATCATGCCTTGTTACCACTGTGCAGGCTGGTGGTGGTGGTGTAATGGTGTGGGGGATGTTTTCTTGCCACACTTTAGGCCCCTTAGTGCCAATTGGGCATCGTTTAAATGCCACGGCCTACCTGAGCATTGTTTCTGACCATGTCCATCCTTTTATGACCACCATGTACCCATCCTCTGATGGCTACTTCCAGCAGGATAATGCACCTTGTCACAAAGCTCGAATCATTTCAAATTGGTTTCTTGAACATGACAATGAGTTCACTGTACTAAAATGGCCCCCACAGTCACCAGATCTCAACCCAATAGAGCATCTTTGGGATGTGGTGGAACGGGAGCTTCGTACCCTGGATGTGCATCCCACAAATCTCCATCAACTGCAAGATGCTATCCTATCAATATGGGCCAACATTTCTAAAGAATGCTTTCAGCACCTTGTTGAATCAATGCTACATAGAATTAAGGCAGTTCTGAAGGCGAAAGGGGGTCAAACACCGTATTAGTATGGTGTTCCTAATAATCCTTTAGGTGAGTGTATATACATACATACACAAACACACACATATATACACATATACATATATACATACACACACAACCAAAAATGTTCCTAACAGAGTGGCTGCTCTGTTCTGAAATCCTACAACTGAAGTTTTCAAACTCAGTATTTTATAAAATGTTGGATAAATAGACATTGGGCCTCATTCACCAACCGTTCTTGTGAACAAATTTGTTCTTAAACCCCATGTATGCACTTCTTTTTTTACGAAGATTCTGACATTCACCAATGTTTTCTTATCTGAATTTGTTCTTAGCTAAGAACAGAATCTACGCACACTCAACATCATTCGTACGCACATTTGAGTAATGATAGTTTGTTCAAAATAATCGGTTATAGCAGTTTTGTTCATTTTACAGTTCATAAAATGATAGTATTTGAATAATTTATAAAAGTAAAATATAAAAAATAATTTGAAAGTGTAAAAATTATTTTAATGGTAGTAATCATGTGGATTATAAATAGGTCTGTTTCTTCGCATTGGCCTTGCTATCAAAATGGCATTTCTGTTACTTCTTGAAGAGCTTGCCAATCATGCTCTGAGAAGGGGACGCATGTTATTTAGATTTATTTGGCACACAGCGTTCACAAAGAAGGTGATATCTTTCCATGTGTCAGCTTTCTTGGGGGCTTTATATCCACTGGTTACGCTACTAAATAACATGTGCTTATTTGCATTTACCTCCTGTACAGTACAATCCAGTTATAATGGACTTCAAGGGACCTGGCAAAACAGTCCATTATATCCAAAGTCCGTTATATCCAGAATTGCCGTATGCCCAGAACACAACTACAGGACACCATTTAATCATGCCACACCCCAGCAGACACACTTGTGGGATAGATTATTATATTGTACATGTAGTAATCCAACTTTACCTGACCAGATTCGTGACTATTAATAATCCCAACTACGTATCTGCGCTGGATATCACCGGCACGCCCACGCGCCTTGTCAGCGGAGCTGCATGTCTGTTATAGCCGAACAAAACTACACCTAAAAGCAGTGCTGGGGACTAAATTGTTTGTCCGTTATAAGCAAAATTCCGTTAAATGCGAGTCCGCTATATCCGATACTTTTTCTGCATGTTCTTAAAGGCGCACGGCTGGGACTAGCGGACCTCGTCCGTTATAGATGATATTCCGTTATAAGCAAGTCCACTATAATGGGATTTTACTGTATTAATACTTCTACTTCAGCATTACTGAACTTTTTTTTTCCTCTTAGTGCCAAGCGGCTCACAACCTTGCACACGGCCCTACAGTCTCATGCCCTTTTATGGGAAATTGCAGGGCGTTTCCCTATGTTAATTAGGACAAACTGGCACGCGCTTTCAGTTACGAAGACGTGGGATTCACCATTATTAAGAACAAAGGTGTGAACAATTCTGCTACTTAAGAACACGTCATGAATCCGACGTAGGTTGTTCTTAACTAATTTCGAAGGAACAAATTTAAGAGAATTCTTAAGAAAATATTGGTGAATGAGGCCCTTTGTTTATTGGTGACTTCATGTTTGTCAAAGTTTACGTTAAGAACTGTATAAAGTTATTTCATACAAATAAACTCAGGTAAAACAATTAAAAACGTACGTTTTCCGGACTGTCAACTCTAGCACCTGGCGTGACACTCATGCTTTCAGACTTTCACAGTCACACAAGAAGTCTTATGGCAAATCTATATTATTCCATTATAAACATCCAATTACCTACATCAAACATGCTGGGGTAGTTTGCAAACCCTACAGACCATTTACAAGGCAATAAAACTGTTACATACATGTAAATGTGTGCACAGACTTGTCTCAAATTGATAACTGCTGACCAAAGTAGGCAACCTTTCGTTTTACTTGAAGTGAAAAGTAAAATGCACTGTTTTCATCTGAAATGACTTATTACCTTTGCATTGTTACTCCGATAAATATAAAACATACTAATCATCCCAAAACTTGGAAAAAGTAATACCGTCATACAATACCGTCACCATCCAAAAAGTGAAAAATACTGTAATAATGATTTTAGGTCATATCGTCCATTCCTACCATCAACACAGAATAAGCCCAGATTTTAGCCTAAACATTTTCTCAAGCACTTACTCAATGAAGATTCTAAAGTAGCAGGCAGAAAATTTTATGGCTTTAATAATGAGTGTATTTACCAGCTACATGGACAAAAGATATTAAAAGCTCTCCATACTAATGGTAATTTACTAAACATGAATAGACAACACTTACGGTGGTTTTGCTTATTCTGGTGGTCCATGATAGCTCCAAGGCATTTCCCCTTCAGAAGCTTGTGCTTTGTGCTAGTGCCTATGTAGTATGCCATCGAACTTTGCACAGTACAAAACCGCCTTTTTTTTTGTGATAATTTGAACTACTTCAATAATCATGTAGTGATATTAAGGGAAAATTTAATGAATAATGAAGCATTTTAGAAATCATAATGTGATTTCATTAAAAATACTTCACCCTGTCGACTAATCGCAGCAGCTCTAGTTTCATATAAAGCTTCACTACGAAAGCATGTGGTTTCTATAGTCTGTGGAGGTTTGGTCACATCCATAATGTAAAAATGTCACATTCTTACATCAGTATTTGCTTAATTTTTTCCCCAAAACAACAAATATCTTAAAATCTATACTTTATGCATCCATTCAAGTCTCTCTCATAATATACTTATGCATCCATTCAAGTCTCTCTCATGATATACCTATAATGCCTTCTACAACTGTCATTAAAATTCACAGTAGACTCTAATGTAATCTAATCAAATCGCTTCAACTTTATTGTCAATGTACAGGTACAACGAAATGCAGCTTAGCATCTAACCAGAAACTGTAAAAAGTAGAGAAAGATGCAATAGACAGCGAGTGCAAATGGTAGATTATATTAATCTCATTACTTATGCTTCTTACTGGAGTTGCTATTGACCCATCTATCTTGCTAAGTTGACAGAAATGTAATGTCAGTCAGTCATTGCAGAAGTGTGCTTAAGTGGTTCACCACCAACTGAAAATATGTCCAAATATTTAGTAACAGCACAGAGTTGTTTGTATTGCCAGTTAAATATGGAGTCCCACAGGGATCAGTGTCAGGGTCTTTAATAGTTTCGCTTGACACGCTGCCTCCAAGAAGGATTATACAAAAGTATTAAATCTTCATAGGCTGTTGACACCAAAATATATTTCTTGATTACACCAAATGACAATATATCCAAGATCACCCTAGCAAACTTTAAGGAACCAAAGAGATGGCTAAGCGATGATTTGCTTTTTAGTTAAATCAAATCAGCCTGTAATCTTGGTGTACTTTTCAGTTACTGTCTATGTAGGACATGCTTCTTATATCTTAAAAATACTGCTAAATTGAGGCATTTTCTACCCTTTTGGGATTAAGTGAATATTCAATAACAGAAGCAAAGCTACTGATTAGTACAGAACAAAAGCCTGGTCTGTAGATGACCTACAGACAAGGTGATGATTCATGGCCTGACAGAAGACAGCAGCATACAAAACAGACAATATATGTCCTTGCCCTTACTGTTACTATATCATAGTTAATCACTTTGGGCTAAACATATTAGGAAAGGTACTATATACAAATTAATTGAATTGAATATAAAAGATTGTTAGTATCTGTAAGCATCATCCTAATAAAAAAAATCCAGATTTTTTGTTTAAACATTGTGCCACCACAAAGTTTGATGAAAGGGCACTATTTTTAGTCTAACTGGCACACATAACAAACAAAAAAATTAGTAATTAACAGTTTCACGACGTTCATCTCACATTAGTATGCACCCATTCAGATTTATTATACAACCCCAAATCAGAAAAAGTTGGGACAGTGTGGAAAATGTGATTTAAAAAATAAAGCAGTAATTTACAAATTTCCCTTAACTTTTATTTCATTGCAGACAGTACGAACACAAGATAATTCATGTTTTTTTTTTGTCAACATCATTTGATTTGTAAATAAATATCCATTCTTGCCATTCAGGCTTGCAACACATTCCAAAAAAAGTTGGGATGGGGGCAATTCAGGGGTAGTAATGAGGTATAATAACTAAATAATGATGTGATTTGAAACTGGTGATGTTAACAGGTGATCGCAATCATGATTCGATACAAAAGCAGCATCGAGGAAAGGCCTGCTCCTTTAGAAGCAAAGATGGGCAGAGGATCGCAAGTTTGCCACCAAGGCCGGGCAAAAATCTTTGAAATGATGAAGAAAAATGTTTCTCAAAGAAAGATAGGAAGTGTTTTGGGCATTCCTCCCTCTACAGTGCATAACATAGTGAAAAGAATCAGGGAATCTGGAGAAATTATCGTGCGCAAAGGCCAAGGGCGCAAGCCTAAACTGAATGGCCGTGATCTCCGAGCCCTCAGACGGCACTGCATTAAAAACCGTCATTCATCAATAAATGATATAACTGCGTGGGCTCAGGACTACCTCAGGAAGTCACTCTCAAGCATTACAGTACGTAGTTACATTAGGAAATGCCAGCTAAAACTGTACTGTGCCAAAAGGAAGCCCTACATAAAGTGTCCAGAAGCGCCGTCGACTTCTCTGGGCTCGGCGGCATCTGGGATGGTCCATTGTGCAGTGGAAACGTGTATTGTGGTCATACTAATCGGTTTTTCACATCTTTTTTGGAAGAAATGGACGCCGTGTGCTGCGGACCAAAGAGGAAAAGGACCATCCAGACTGTTACCAGATACAAGTCCAAAAGCCAGGGTCTGTCATGGTATGGGGTTGTGTCAGTGCCTTCGGCAAAGGTAACTTGCACTTCTGCGATGGCACCATCAATGCTGAGAAGTATATCTTAGTTTTGGAGGAACAAATGCTGCCTTCAAGACGACGTCTTTTCCAGGGACGCCCATGCTTATTTCAGCAAGACAATGCCAAACCACATACTGCGCGCATAACAAAGGCATGGCTGCGTAAGAAAAGGGTGCGGATGCTTGACTGGCCTGACTGCAACCCTGATTTGTCTCCTATAGAGAATGTTTGGCGCATTTTGAAACAAAAAATGCGTCAATGAAGACCCCGTACTGTTGCGCACCTAAAACGTTGTTTGCAGGAAGAATGGGACAAACTAACATCTGCAACACTTAGTCACTTGATTTCTTCAATGCCTAAACGTCTTTTAAGTGTTGTTAAAAGACAGGGGAACTGTACAAAGTGGTAAATGCTGTACTGCCCCAACTTTTTTTGGAATGTGTTGCAAGCCTGAATGGCAAGAATGGATATTTATTTACAAATCAAATGATGTTGACAACAAAAAAAAACATGAATTATCTTGTGTTCATACTGTCTGCAATGAAATAAAAGTTAAGGGAAATTTGTAAATAACTGCTTTATTTTTTTATTCACATTTTCCACACTGTCCCAACTTTTTCTGATTTGGGGTTGTACAAATACATGTAAAGTAATACAGCATCTATAGCTTTGCCAGGTACTATATAAATGTGCAAGAGTACAGAAGTGGCAGAGTTGAGAACAGTCCGCTACCATTTCTGCTCAGAACTTTGTTTAAGTATATCCTTTTATATATATTACAAAACCACTTGTAAAAAAGCATAGTCACAGGGAGAGGGAACTGTATAACGTTCCAATTCTGATCATGTTTAACCTTCTGTTAAGGCCTGTAAAGTGTTTGTATTTTACACTGTTTGGGGGTAAAATCTGGAGCTGAAATGAATTTATGTGAAAACTCCATTATAATTATTAGCATTAATGTAAATATAATTATCGATAATTCATAATATTGGCTTTGAATGCTAAACTTTACTATGCTCAACCAGAATCACAGAACAAGCCTGCTTTCTTACATGTTTTTTGCATACCTTGATTGTAGGGAGATTTCTGGCTGCAGAAGATTATTCAACATTAACCTTGACTTCAACTTAATTCAAGTTAATTACAGCAGATACTGAACTAGCAGCACAGAGGCTACAACGGGATCTTGATTTAATTAGCGAGTGGGCTGATACCTGGTAGAAGAAATTTAATGTAGATAAATGTAAGGTAATCCATGCAGGGAGCAGAAATATAAAGTATAGGTATTTTATGGGTTCCACTGAAATAAAGGTAGCTGATTATGGGAAAGACCTCGGTGTGTATGTTCATGCTTCCATGTCCTACACTCGCCAGTGTGGGGAAGCAATAAAAGGCCAAGAGGATGTTGGGTTACATCTCTAGGTGTGTGGAGTACAAGTCAAGGAAGGTGATGTTAAGATTATACAACTCCTTGGTAAGACCCCACCCAGACTATTGTGTGTAGGTTTGGTCACCATACCTTAAAATGGACATTGCTGTCTTGGAAAGGGTGCAGTGTTGTTTAGCCTCGAGCAAAGGAGACTAAGGGGGGACATGATCCAGGTATATAAGATTCTAACAGGTCTGGATGCTGTTCAGCTAAATAGCTACTTCAATATCCTCCTAAGACCCCACCCATTCATTTATGTCCATTGTAGTGGACATTTTATTTTTGCATCTATCTTTTCACTGATGTTAGGAAACATATTTATTCCTGTTGTACAATAAAGAGGACATGCTGTGAAATTAAAAATAAAAATAAATTTGAAAAAATCTAAATTGTAAGATGTCTTATTTCCTCCAAAGACAAATAAACTAAAATTGAAGGACACTTTTTTCCTTGGGTCTCAGGAGGATATTAGTTTAAATATTAGAACTTGTGGCCATAAGTGGAAATTAGCGAGAGAACATTTTAAAATGGATTTGAGGAAGCACTTCTTTACACAGCATGTAGTTCGAGTATGGAATAGTCTTCCTGTTAGTGTAGCACAAGCTAAAACCCTGGGTTCCATTAAATCAGAGCTAGATAAGATTTTAACAACTCTGAGCGATTAGTTAAGTTCTCCTCAAACGAGCTTGATGGGCCAAATGGCCTCCTCTCCTTTGTAAATTTATTATGTCCTTATATTATTTTTATTAACTATGATGCTCAATAATTTAGTCTTACTCTCCGGGGAAAATATCACCTGAATGAGATCTGAAATCCATTGACCTACAAAGCAGATGCAACACAGCCATGAGGTAACCTGCTGATCTAACAGCAGGCTGAATGAGATGGGCCACCACAACACTTCTAACAACACACTACAATAGCAAAGTACAAACTGCAGTCAGAGCCCACAACAAAGCACAGCCAGACTAGTACACCAATGTCTGTCAACAGTTGTTTCATATCATTAAAGGATGCAAAAAAAAGAAGAAATCTCAGAAAAGATCACTAAACCAGAAGAAAAAAAAATACAGTGGTACCTCGGCTCAAGAACTTAATTAGTTCGAGGACCCGTTCGCGACCTGAATCAATTTTTCCCATTTAAAAAAATGTAAATACAAATAATTCTTTCAAACCTCAGAAACACTATTTTTTTTTTTCAAATTTTTGTATGTTTTTCTGCAACCAAGAATATAGACTTAAATTAAAATAACCTTAATTATACAAAAATAATGCTAAATTAAATAAAACAGTACAACTGAGCATATGCTTGTTGGCGAGCTGGTCGCTCGAAAGATGCCAAAACATGGAAAAGAACCACAAAACATCCCCCCCAAACAACTAAACAATTAACATTAAAAGACTGAGTAACGGTGAAAAACAATACAGTAATTTTGAAAATGTGATTTTTTTTATTATACTGTATATTATTTTCATATGCCTAAATTGTTTTATGTACATTTCGTGATGCTACGCGTTGTATGGCACTGAACTTCTTTGTACTGTAAACAAACAATACGTAGACGACACTATGAGTGAATGGAGAATATAACACTTAAATAGGAGTTACTTAATAATTTGTTAATAATGAAGTACTGTAATTTTATGTATAGATATGTGACTTAAAAACCATCACAAACATGTTTATCAATCGCTGAAAGGTATCGCTATAACAGAATGTTCTCTCTATTTTCTTCTTTTTTCAAATATTCGACCTCTGAAGAGATATAGTAAAGACATACATCTACAACAAGTTATTTATACATTGCACAACCGTTCTTGGGCATAATGTACACTTCTTCATGTTTCGGGTGATTCTTTGGGACACTTTTGGGGGATGTTTGTGTGTTCGCAGCCTGAAACACGGATCACGAACCGGTACAAAAAATTTCAGAACATCTGGTTCATAGCCTGATTTGTTTGTGAACAGGAGTGTTCATGGGTCGAGTACCACTGTACTTCATCAAGAAAAATTATGTCAAATGAATATTAGGTTAGCCCTTTCTTCCTTGGTGAGTATAAGCCCACTTCCAAAAAATCTGGATAAATTGAGGATTTCAACTAGAGCTAGGCGGTATGACCAAATATTTATATTATGGTATTTTTCAAAGTTATATCGGTTTCACGGTATACGACGGTATTTTTTTTTAAAGTATGACTGGGCTTTTACCACATTTTACAGGATTATACAGGACACGTTTTTGTTTTATGTTTTTGCATTGTTCCCACATTAACTATATAAATTTTATTATTAGACATTGCGACTATCTGCTACCATAATGATAACATATGGCTAACGTGTTTGTTGGTTAACTGCTTTTAGATAAACGGCTAATGCCAAGGTGTGCGCCGGGCAAGTTAACATTTTTGATAAGTGTTTAATAGTTCCGTGTTGCTGGAACGCAAGCTTTACTGACCTAGCGAAATTTCTCATAAAGACCAGGATGTCGGTCCTTAGGATGCTTCGCCAGGTTTGACGTGCTACTTGCCACAACTTTGTAGCACTGTTTGCATAGAGGCTTATCAACATCCTTAGCCTTTCCATGCTCGTCTGCAAAATACTTCCAAACGGCACTTGTGTTTTCTTTTTTGTTTTTTTTTTACTAAAATAGCTGGTTGAAGTGCCTTCAACTGCAGCATATGCCATGGTTGGCCAACTCGGTATGTGTGTGTTAACCAGTGCGAATGCCTTCTGTGGCTATTGAGAGCAAGGGAGGGGCTGCGCGAGTGTGTAGTGTGCGAGTGTGTAGTGTGCGAGTGCGTGCGTGCACGCGCACCTGTGCTGTAGTGGTGCTGTATGAATTATGGCGAATGAGGCAAAAACCGCACTGTTGGTATTAATAATGGTGAAAATGAGTAATCAGATACTAATTTTTATTATCGATTAGTATCTGAGAATCGATTTTTGACAACCCCAGTGTCTCATTATTTTCAACTCCAGCATCAGCTATATCTTGTTTATGATCTTTCGTGGTACATTTTTAGCAGTGCAGTAGTGAAAAAGGTCACTCCTTTCAGCTGCGCCACTTTCTGAACGTTGTGTAGGCTATTTAAACCGGTATTGCGGTATAAGAAAAATTAATATCATAATAATAATAAAAAACAGTATTCAGTAAGAACCGGTATACCGCCCAGTACTAATTTCAACTGCTCAACAGCTAGGGTTCTCCTACGACAACTTTTTTTTCATGATGCGGCAAATGTTTTCAGTGGGTGACAGTCAATATTGGTTTTCAGCTGTGTCCCTTGCGTACAGAGATTTCTCCAGATTTTCTCAATCTTTTAATGATATTATGCACTGCAGAAGATGAAATTCCCAAATTCTTTATAATATTACTTTGAGAAACTTCTTCTTCTTGAATTGTTGCACTATTTGCCCACTCAGTCTTTCACAGAGTGGTGAATCTCTCCCCATCTTCACTACAGAGACACAGCCTCCCTGGGAGACTCTTTTTATACCCAATCATCTTACTGACCTGTTGCCAATTAGCCTAATTAGTTGTGAGATATTCAACCAAGTGTTTTTTTCTAGCATAACACAACTTTTAAAGTCTTTTAAAGTCTTTTGCTGCCCCTGGCTCAACTTTTTTGAAATGTGTTGCTGGCATTAAAATTCAAATTTAATACAATTTCTGTTTCAACATTTGATATGTTGTCTTTTTAATAATATTATTATTATCACCATCAAATACTTAATTGACTTTATTGGGGAAATTCTCTTTTCACCTCCCCTATCTTGCTTGCAATCTTGGCTGTGAAGGGCAGCCTGGGGAGCTTGGGGTTAAGGGCGCTGCTGAATTTTTTGGAAACAAGGTTGTATTATATACCTTGGTAAATATGCATTTTGCCCTTAAGAGTACATTTTTAATGGAATGTAAACTGTTTGCATAAGTTGCATGTTTTGGCCGTAGGAATGCTGCACCTGTTGCACAATTTAAGGCATGGATTTTGTCTGTCATCCCAAGAATGTTTATTTGCATTTTTCTACAACCATCTCAACACTGCACAGAGTTAAGCACCAGGCATATATACCACAATAAATTAAGAGGTAAAATATGACACATGAAACAAAAGGAGGTTTTGAATCTGCTCTGTTAAAAAAAAAATTGGGGAGAAGTTGGGTGGGAGGGGGGAGAGACTACAGAAATTCACCCTCAAGTTATTCTCTCCAAAATGTCTCTAGTGTGTCACAATTGGTTTATATACCAGGAATATTAAAGGGTATTTTATCACCAGAAAAACTGTCGATTAAAAAAGATGATCCAGTAAAGTACATTTGAAAGGTATCACATACAAAGGAGTCAAGTGACATGAAGTCACTAAAACCTGTATTTAACACAAACTCATTAATTCCCTCCCTTTCACATTTTAAAGAACATTCTTCCTGAATTGGTATTACATCGCTTTACCCAACTGAAATCCTGAAACTATTGTTTCACTACAGATCACTACATCATTAGTACTAAACACCAAGATGACACAATTATACTAAAAAACTGCTAAAAGCATCTACTAAAAAGAAATGCAAATTAATGCTATAAAAGGCATTCATAAACAACTTGGTACTGTTAAGTCTATGAACGTAAATGTATGTATTCAAAATAACTTTTAATATTTCTTTTATAAACTAACTTTCTCAACTTTAACGGGGCGATGGGAAGTCACGGTGATGGTTTCAGAGCAAGTATGCTATAAGGACTTGTAAAAAAAATAGTGATTGAATAAAGTTCGCGTGCCCGCCCCAAAGTCCAAGAGAATGGAAGCCTGAGCAGGCTAGCATGCTCCATAATGTAATCTAAAGTTTGCTTGGATGCTAATTGTTTTACTGCTTCTTTCAACATACCTCAAGCTTTTAAACAAAAAAAAAAACATTTATATAATTACAAAAGAAAATTCCATGTCGCAAATAGGCCGAACTGTACTTGCTATAATTAAACAGCGAATACACTAGTTGTCGACAGTAGATCTAAGTAGTAGCTAAATTCAGTTTACCGATTATTACACTAACAATCTACGTAGCAAAAAAACGCCAAGCTTCATGAAACAACCTAACCATTAGGCATATGCGTTTTAATTTAAATGAGGTAGCAACACACAATGAGTCACTTATGCTTAAATAAAAACTGTGCGAATACAAATAAAAAAAAAAAACAGTTGAACGTTTAAAGATGAAGGAAACTGGTTCAGCATTTACCAAAAATACCAAGAAAAACACTTACGTTGGTAAGCAAACACAACATCGTGTGAATGAAATACTTGTCTTACGTTTCTTCTTGTGCCCGTGGTCAGTTACCTTTCAATGTCATGTAGCTATCGCCTTTTCAGTTTCTATTTAGTACCTTCACGTATGGATTTATTCGTCAGTCGATAAAGTTCAGTCAAAGCCCATTGCTGCTACAGGAAGTGATGTACTGTAAAATTACCACCAAGTAATTATGCAGTCGCAGAGTATTTTTTCCTCATTTCTGAAATTCTCCTCCCTCTTCCTCTTCCTCCCACCCTGCTAGCGTATGGTTGACCTACTATGTCGTCATGTGTCAGCTTAGCTTAGAACGAGCACGGAAAACACTAAAGCACAAATAATGGGAAGTATTTTATACTGTTACCATTATCACAGCGGCAAGGTGGTTACCACTGTAACCTTGTACCTCACAAGTTGGATACTCGAGTTCCGGCAGCGTTTCTGCGTGTTATTTTACACGTACTTCGCTTTTCTTCCGCAGTTAAAAACCAAAACATTTAGGTTTAGGTTAAATGGCGTCTTTAGCCCTCAGTGTGCACCCTGCGCTGAGCAGGTGTTATGCCGAAAAAGGCATCCCTGCCTTAGAATGCATGCCGGTGTTCCGACGAGTTGAGCTTTTAAGGGTTTTTTGGGGGTCAGGGGTTTATTAGGGGTTAGGGTTAGGGTTTTAGGGGTGTTTTGGGGGTTAGGGTTTTAGGGGTTTTTTGGGGGTTAGGGTTAGAATTTTACGGATTTTTTGGGGCTATTGATTAGCACTACGGTAACCTTACTCGACAAAGTAGCTCAACTCGTTTCAGATCAGCGACCAATCGGTCATTTAGAGACAGGCATGCATTCTACGGCAGGGATGCCTTTTTCGGCATAACACCGGCATTGCGTACAGGGTGTCCCCCTGGTTCCCAGCGACCTTGTACAAGATAAATGGTTATGGATTATTATTACTGTTGTTTGTCATACAGTATTAGGACTGTACACACGTAAAGCATGAATAACAATAAATTATTATTGATTAAAGAAACAAGTATCGACATATAAGAATTTTTGTATAAGAATGTTGTACGCAGGCCACTTCAAAGAACCTATGCTTTTTCAGGCTGATTATCGTTGTTTAATATAATTTCGCGCAATTACATTTTATGTGATGAATGACAGTACATCAGTGTATAACGTAATTTGAATGTATTAACCTTAACGAAATCAGGGTGGAGCAGACTAATTTAAATACTGCCATATTCACAAATACTATATAATTAACTGTTTATTATTGTTTAGAGGTCTTGCTATATATGCATTCTTTCAGCATTATATATAACTTATACTAAAACAATGTAATTAACAGCAGGTTATGCCTTACAGATCTGCATTGCCTTTTTATACAATGCATGTCTAGTCCATGCCTAAAAAATATGCTAAATTTATGTAAAAGAAGACATTCCAGGATGTGTAAGATGTGTAATACAGAACCTGATCCTCTGATCCACACACACACACACACACACTAATGTATATATAAGTATATATATCATGTATGTCTCTTGCATAGGTATACATGTTCAGTTGTGAAATTTCAAATCGATTATTTTTCTCCTCCAGTAAACTCACTGGCAAAGCTTTTGTCCACATTTAGTAGTAAAATTTTACTCCCCCTTCTGGCTATCAGTAGTATGACTTTGGCTCCAGCATGGCATTCTGTGCTTAGTCTTTCAGACATGGTACCAGGTAATTAGCCATGGAAAAGCACGGAACCAGTTCCATATTAGGCATCTACTCAGCCCCACAGGAAAAGAGACATTACTCCAGTTTACAAATTCTGCCCACATTTACCACTAATGTATTTTCATGTTTTCATACATCAACTGCTGCGGTAATCCATAACATCCAATTACTAATTCCTTTTCAAACAAACTCCAAGGTAAAAAAGTATACTATGAACATGTAAATACCATTAGTAGAATCTAAGCAAATATTAGTTCCTTTGGTTGGCATTTTTTCCCCACAATTCCCCCATAATTCCCCAAATCTATATGAACCATATTGCAACCACAATTATGACAATTCTAAAATGCCAAATGTAAGGTTTTACAGACACCCAAAAATAGTTGTGTACTGGAAATGTTTCTACAGACAGAGGCTTGTAATGAAGCACATACAGTTATGAGACAAGAAAGTTTCTTATAGAGTACACACAATCTACAAAAACATACAATCCTCCAGACAGCATTAGTATGTATATGCCTGGAAGTCTATTCAGATATCACAACACCTTAGATTAAAAAAAAGAGAGAGAGAGAGAAGGAAGCGAGAGTGCATCACAGCAACATTTATTTTCATTCCTTTCCCCCTCTACTTGTAAAATTCGTGCTCCTGCTCATCTTTCTTGATAACAGTTTTGTAGGCCTTCTCAAAGTCCTTTGCCAGAACAATGTATCTGTTTTCACGCACTGCAAGCATCCCAGCCTGGAAAACAGGAACACAGAATGGGTGGGAAATCACAAAGACAGAAGATATAGGATCATATACTGTGAAGTGTCAACTTCCAGAAAATGACAAATTGCCTGTTTTCATGCTATATACAAATAATGACTAACTCATAGCCTCACCCCCCAAATGAAAAATACTCCTTTGCTTACCTCCTGACAAATTGAGTTGATGTCTGCTCCAGAAATTTTGTCAGGCCGGGCTACATCTGTATTTTGGTTAAAGACATCAAAACAGGAACTTGCACATTCAGTTCAATTTAAACAAGTCAATTTATGTGGTTACTGCAATAAATATACTGCTGTTTCAACTGCTGTTAATATGTCAATACTTCTCATTGCTGCAATGACACTGGTTGCAGTGAGTGATGCCACAAAATGCTTTGGGTAAGATACTTTGTTGGTATTACACAAGCACAGAAAGCACTGTTCAAAACACTTGTAATCAATTATCATGACTACAGCAGTGCTGGCAACAAACTATTGTTAAAGAAAAATGGCCAATGTATTCATTTCAGTTAGTTATGAAGAAATTAGTCATTTCTAGAATTAAAATCAAGCCCATTGCAGCACATACTAGACCCTTTCCCAACAGAGAAACTTTTTTTTTAGGAATCAAACTCATATTCCCACCACAGGAATATGATTCTAGTTGCTGACAGTAGTAGCCTTTCCCACAGTAGTAGTCTAGCAGCCTTTTTTTGGTCCCTATCTGGAGTAGGTACTTTTCATTCGACCAGCAACTACTGGGGTGGGGACAGAGATAAAATTGTGATTAGTTGACCACAAGCACCAATTCCAACTTGCATGTAACACAGAAGTGCTGGTAAAAGGAGTAGTAGAGCAATCAGAATTATTTTGGTATTTCGGTTACATTAAATGCACCAACTTTCTCATGTATTTTTGATTGAAATTTCCAGTGCAGAAATATGGAGACGCAATGAAAAATAATGTATTCATAAATGCATGTTATGTAATTGAGAGGCAGATATAAACTGAAATTTTTGCTCTACTACTACTATATCTTTTACCCACACTTATGCGTAACTTCCAAGGTAGTGCCAGTGCCTGTGGTCAACTAATCAGGAAAGATTAAATCGCTATAAGTCCCACCCAGAAGTTTCTGGTCAAATGAAAAGTACCTACTCCAGATAGGTGATAAAAATAAAAAGGTTCGGGAACTTCCTCCGAGAAGCTACCAATTCCTGTGGTGGGAACGTGACAGAAATTCCAGGCTCCAGAAAAAAGTTCCTGTGGTGGGAAAGTTCCCAGACAGACTACATTTAGTTAGAACAGTTGTGCAAGTTAAATTGTACCAGTAAACAGTTATTTTACTAAATAATAAAAATTGCTAAATGTTTCAACTTCTAGTCTTGTGTAACTTGATTAAATTCTCTAAATACTACTGCCATAACAAGATTACAAAATGGCCTTGCATATTCTATATGGTCCCTATCTACTTCAGGCACTCTGACTTTTCTGGGGAATAAATTTTGGGTTTGTTAGTGGTATTTTCTAGAAACAGTAAATATACAGTAAAACTGTATGGCCTCCATTATGGATACAATCCTCAAGGTCCACTTCCTCTGAAAGGTTCATCTTGCTTGTGATGGTAGAGAACACCAGCCGCTTCTGTCGCCGGTCCGGCAGGGGAAACTCAATCTTCCTGTCCAGGCGGCCGGGCCGAAGGAGCGCTGGGTCGAGGGTGTCAGCCCGGTTAGTGGCCATGATCACCTGCAATGTAGACATGGGTCAGATTGCTAACACCAGTCAGAAAGCTACAAGCACTTTCAGCTCAACAAAGAAACATGGAAGCACACCACACCTTCACGTTAACGTTCTGATCAAAGCCATCCATTTGGTTCAGCAGCTCCAACAAGATCCTCTGCACCTCTCTATCAGCTGGGGGAACATATTGGATGGGATTACATCATGGTGGAGTAATCATTATAAAGGATATATAGTTTATATAGCTAAAGTGATATGTGGGCAGGGACACCAGGACTGTAGAGCTCTGTGGGTTAGAACTTGTTCTTGTGACTGGAATGTTGCTGGTTCAAGTCCCATTGCAATGTTACTGTTGAACACCTGAGCAAGGCACAACTTCCATCGCTGGTTGACCCTACTCTGTTAAATACACATCATTTTGAATAAAGCAGCTGCTAAATAAATGTGTATTTGTCAGTGATGACGAGTCATTAAACGAGAATATTAAACAGTGCACTGCTTAAAAATTTAAGAAGGTGTACTTAAGTACACTATCCACTTAACCTGGTGTAGGATTTCAGTAATAAGCATGCTATATTTTGGTTAGATAAGTACACCTTCATCTTTAAGATGGAGATAAACCTTGTATGTTACTTTTTGTATGTAAGTTTTCCAGTCTGAGAATGCCAGAGCTAGAA